>NW_027465638.1:0-12500 GCF_043290135.1 Rhipicephalus microplus | reverse complement strand
GCCAACAGGTGGAGCCAGGCGCGCCGTACTTGCGCGGCACTTCCCACGTCCACCGAAGTCGGTGCCAAGGACCACTTTCGGCGCCGGAGCCGCGTACGAGCCTACTCGAGGCGGAAGAACGAAGCCAGCAAGGGCCTGGCCGCAAGTGCGTTCAATTGTCGGGACGTCCAAGTCCCTCGTTCTTCCGTGCTTCCTCTTTCGGCAAGTCGTTGCGGCACCTTCCCAAAGCGCGCAGACCCGCTAATCGCGACGAGCGCGACGTGGCCGTGCCGCCTTTCCCTCGGCAGCAAGCAAAACGCCTGGCAACGTCGACGCTCCCCTAACCGCGATCTCGCACCGTGTTTCGTGTGGCGAATTCAAAAGCCGGCCGGCGCTGCTGCAACCATTACGGTCGGTACGCATACGCCGCGGAGGGCGGGACGGTCATCGGAGCGTGCGGTTCCTCCATCGAGTACTGCGCACCTCGGCCGTCGCATCGCCGTGCCATGACCGGCCGCGCGTCAACGCGAACCGGTGCCAGCGAGATCCCTCGCCTGCAAGAACCGACCGGCAGCCTCCGTCACCCGAGGACGCGGAGGCGCTTGCCGCGGACGGCGGGACGGTATGCACTGGTGCACAGCGGACCCGTCACATCGCCAGTTCCTTGACCGACCGCCGACGCTTGTGCCGTTCCTCTCGTACTTGGCAGTCGCCGCGCGATTGTCGGGTCTCGTTCTTGCACGCTCGAACGGTCGGGAGGGCACTCGGCTGGCGTTTCGGGAACGCGCAGCCTCGCCTTCTACCGACGTAACCACGACTCGCCGTTCGCGCTCCGCCGCTCCTGTTTACAGTACTAGGCGGTCCCGCAGCGGTCGGGTCGCGCATTTCGAGCGCTTCGAGCCACGGTGCAGTGGCGGGTCGAAAGCCGACCTATGAGTGCGTTGCGCCGTTTGTACCCGCGTCCGCCACCTGGCCGACCGTCCAAGGTCGCGGTGTTGGCGTCCGCTGGGCGCAACAATTTGTCACGGGGTGCCGCTCCACATTCAGGCAGCCCCGTGGGGAAAAGCCGACCCCGCGTCCAAACGGGGTCAGCGGCAGAAAGTGTCGGGCGCAGACGCAGCTGAGGCGCTCACCCTTCACAATCCGTTAATGATCCTTCCGCAGGTTCACCTACGGAAACCTTGTTACGACTTTTACTTCCTCTAAATGATCAAGTTTGGTCATCTTTCCAACAGACCGGCGCAACCGAAAGGCCGCGCCGGACATCGGTCCGAAGACCTCACTAAATCATTCAATCGGTAGTAGCGACGGGCGGTGTGTACAAAGGGCAGGGACGTAATCAACGCGAGCTTATGACTCGCGCTTACTGGGAATTCCTCGTTCAAGGGGAACAATTGCAAGCCCCTATCCCAATCACGAAAGAAGTTCCACGGGTTACCCAGTCTTTTCAGACAGGGATAAAGACACGCTGCTTCCTTCAGTGTAGCGCGCGTGCGGCCCCGGACATCTAAGGGCATCACAGACCTGTTATTGCTCTGTTTCGTGCGGCTAGGAGCCGCTTGTCCCTCTAAGAAGGTTGTAAGGTGCTGGGAACCCCGCACCTATTTAATAGGCTAGAGTCTCGTTCGTTATCGGAATTAACCAGACAAATCGCTCCACCAACTAAGAACGGCCATGCACCACCATCCACCGAATCAAGAAAGAGCTCTCAATCTGTCAATCCTCCCAGTGTCCGGGCCGGGTAAGTTTTCCCGTGTTGAGTCAAATTAAGCCGCAGGCTCCACTCCTGGTGGTGCCCTTCCGTCAATTCCTTTAAGTTTCAGCTTTGCAACCATACTTCCCCCGGAACCCAAATACTTTGGTTTCCCGGAAGCTGCCCGCCGAGTCATTTGAGTAACTCAGGCGGATCGCTGGTTGGCATCGTTTATGGTCAGAACTAGGGCGGTATCTGATCGCCTTCGAACCTCTGACTTTCGTTCTTGATCAATGAAAACATTCTTGGCAAATGCTTTCGCAGTAGTTCGTCTTGCGACGGTCCAAGAATTTCACCTCTAGCGCCGCAATACGAATGCCCCCGTCCGTCCCTCTTAATCATTACCTCGTATTCCAAAAACCAACAGAACAGAAACGAGGTCTTGTTCTATTATTCCATGCAAGTTTATTCAGGCGACTCGCCTGCGTTGAGCACTCTAATTTTTTCAAAGTAAAAGCACCGGCCATCTCGAGGCACACAATGAAGTGCACCAAGAAAGAACCGGCATGATGTTCAGTCCGAGCCGTCGCATCGGGTAGATGCACTACTCGTCTGGAACTGAGATCCAACTACGAGCTTTTTAACCGCAGCAGCTTTAGTATACGCTATTGGAGCTGGAATTACCGCGGCTGCTGGCACCAGACTTGCCCTCCAATTGATCCTCGTTAAAGGATTTAGAGTGTACTCATTTCAATTACGGGGCCTCAAAAGAGTCCCGTATTGTTATTTTTCGTCACTACCTCCCCGTGCCGGGAGTGGGTAATTTGCGCGCCTGCTGCCTTCCTTGGATGTGGTAGCCGTTTCTCAGGCTCCCTCTCCGGAATCGAACCCTGATTCTCCGTTACCCGTAACAACCATGGTAAGCAAGTAACCTACCATCGAAAGTTGATAAGGCAGACACTTGAAAGAAACGTCGCCGGCTCGTGGCCATGCGATCAGCACAAAGTTATCCAGAGTCACCACACAATACGGGCCGAAACCCGATCGATCTTGGTCTAATAAAAGCACCCGTTACCCAAAGGGCTCCAGGCTCACTGCATGTATTAGCTCTAGAATTGCCACAGTTATCCAAGTAGGAAGAAACGATCTAAGGAACCATAACTGATTTAATGAGCCATTCGCGGTTTCGCCTTATTTCGGCATGTACTTAGACATGCATGGCTTAATCTTTGAGACAAGCATATGATTACTGGCAGGATCAACCAGGTAATCGTTCGACTGCGCGTCCGTCCTCGCCTTCGGCGGGCCGGACGCAGTCTGTGTGCGGCGGAGGCCACCTTCAGGCGCCCCAACACGCTTATTTTGCACTCCGAGATGACGGCGTTCGAGCTCGCTACGGCACAACCTTCCCGAAAGACGAGTGGGAGCCGTGCGGCAAGAAGCACGTTCATGCTCGCTCTTTTTCGTTGCATCGACTCGGTCGCGCCGTGCGGGTTGCCCAAGCCCGCTGCACTGTCGGTGGACCGGCCGGAACTAGCAACGGAGCCGAGACTGCAAAGCCGCCAGACGACGGGTCACGCCCGCGTCTTCGGCGCTTTCGCATCTGAATCGCCCGAGGACGACACGGAACACACCTCGATATCGTGGTAAAACGGCACCGTCCGACAACCAGCCCCTAACGCATCAAGCGGATGAGGCTGCAGACGACTGCCGTGGATTCCCCTGGAGCAGACCCGAGGACACGCTTGACGAGGCCGAAGCCCGCCGCATATCAGACACCCGGTCGCTTTCGCGTACGCCGCTCACGAGAACCCCCACATAATAGCAGCGATAAGTACCCAGACCTCCTTGGGCACTAATACGAGCGTACTCGAGAAAATTTCACCGCGGGTGTGCCCCGAAACGTGTGGCACGTTGAGCGTGCCACAAGTCTACGTCGCTCTCAAACCCGCCGAGGTCGTAGAATTTGCGACCCTACTCACGAAATTCCCACCGAGGATACGGCCGCAAACGTACCGCACCTTGGGTAGGCCACGAGTTTGTGCAACACTACGCTGACGGCACAGCACCGAGGTCGTGCGCGCACGCACGGGAAAATTCCGCCGCGGTTTCTGCCGAAAACGTGAGGCACCACGACTCTCCGCAAGTTCGCGTCGACTGCGAAAGACCGAAGTCGTGAACGACGTGTCCGCTACTCGCCGCCGACACGCTGGACACCAAACGTACAACGACTCGACGGCGTAGTAGAGGCCCACGACGCGGTTTTCCTTAACGACGTCTCGGCGTGGCACCGACAGGTTAGAACGGCCGACCAACGTTCCCTGTCCGCCGTTCGGCTCAGTCGAAGGGCTCGGCGACTTCGGCAACGCTGCGAAGCCGCACGGTGACGCACGCCATGTCCCCATTTTTTTTTTTTTTCTTTCTGCGTCTGCCGGGGTGCCCCTATAATAGCAGCGATAAGCACCCAGACCGCCGTGGGTCGCTCGCCCCGGCTGACGTGGTTTTTCGTACTCCTGCGGCGGTCGCCGTCAAGCACGTCCAAATACGCTACTTTCGTGGGCGCATTCACGCTCTTTCGCTTCGCCGGAGTGCCAGCACTCACTCTGCCAAAAACGGCGAACATCCGAGCGGCGGTTCCCACTTTTGCGTCGGCGTCGCAAACCCCGCCCCGGCAGACGAGGTTTGCCGTACTCGTGCGACGGTGGCCGGCGGGCACGTCGAAAGACGCCGATATCGTGCGCGAATTGGCGCACCTTGGCTTCACCGGAGTGCCGCCACTGACTCCTCCAAAAACGGCGAAGATCCGAGCGGCGCTTCCCACTTTCGCATCGGCGTCCCGAACTCCGCCCCGGCTGACGCGGTTTACCGTACTCGTGCGACGGTCGCCGGCGAGCACGTGGAAAGACGCCGATATCGTGCCCGAATCGGCTCCGTTCGGCTTCGCCGGAGTGCCAGCACTGGCTCGGCGAAAGACGACGAACATCCGAGCGACGGTTCTCACTATTGCGTACGCGTCGCAAACCCCGCCCCGGCAGACGCACTTTGCCGTACTCGTGCGACGGTCGCCGGCGAGCACGTAGAAAGACGCCGATATCGTGCCGGAATCGGCCCCGTTTGGCTTCGCCGGAGTGCCAGCACTCACTCGGCCACAAACGGCGAACATCCGAGCGGCGGTTCCCACTTAGCCGTCGGCGTCCCGAACTCCGCCCCGGCAGACGCGGTTGCCGAGCTCGTGCGACTAGCGACCGCGAAGCCGTCTCGCGACGCCGCTTTCGTGCGCGGCTCCCACTGCGACCTGGGTCACCCGAGGTCGACGAGCAAGAAAGAATGTCGAAAAAAAATTTTTTTTTTTTTTGCGTCTGCCGGGGTGCCCCTATAATAGCAGCGATAAGCACCCAGACCGCCATGGGTCGCTCGCCCCGGCTGACGTGGTTTTTCGTTTTCCTGCGGTGGTCGTCGTCAAGCACGTCCAAACACGCCACTTTCGTGGGCGCATTCGCGCTCTTTCGCTTCGCCGGAGTGCCAGCACTCACTCTGCCAAAAACGGCGAACATCCTAGTGGCGGTTCCCACTTTTGCGTCGGCGTCGCCAACCCCGCCCCGGCATACGCGGTTTGCCGTACTCGTGCGGCGGTGGCCGGCGGGCACGTCGAAAGACACCGATATCGTGCGCGAGTCGATGCTTCTTGGTCTCGCAGGAGGGCCGCCACTCACTCCTGCAAAAACGGCGAAGATCCGAGCGGCGCTTCCCACTTTTTCGTCGGCATCGCAAACCTCGCCCCGGCAGACGCGCTTTGCCGTACTCGTGCGACGGTCGCCGGCGAGCACGTCGAAATACGCCGATATCGTGCCCGAATCGGCCCCGTTTCGCTTCGCCGGAGTGCCAGCACTCACTCGGCCAAAAACGGCGAACATCCGAGCAGCGGTACCCACTTAGCCGTCGGCATCCCGAACTCCGCGCCGGCTGACGCGGTTGCCGAGCTCGTGCGACTAGCGACCGCGAACGCGTCTCGCGACGCCGCTTTCGTGCGCGGCTCCCATTGCGACCTGGGTTACCCGAGCTCGACCAGCAAAAAAGAAGGTCGAAAAAAAATTTTTTTTTTCTGCGTCTGCCGGGGTGCCCCTATAATAGCAGCGATAAGCACCCAGACCGCCGTGGGTCGCTCGCCCCGGCTGACGTGGTTTTTCGTACTCCTGCAGCGGTCGCCGTCAAGCACGTCCAAATACGCCACTTTCGTGGGCGCTTTCGCGCTCTTTCGCGTCGCCGGTGTGCCAGCACTCACTCTGCCAAAAACGGCGAACATCCTAGTGGCGGTTCCCACTTTTGCGTCGGCGTCGCCAACCCCGCCCCGGCATACGCGGTTTGCCGTACTCGTGCGGCGGTGGCCGGCGGGCACGTCGAAAGACACCGATATCGTGCGCGAGTCGATGCTTCTTGGTCTCGCAGGAGGGCCGCCACTCACTCCTGCAAAAACGGCGAAGATCCGAGCGGCGCTTCCCACTTTTTCGTCGGCATCGCAAACCTCGCCCCGGCAGACGCGCTTTGCCGTACTCGTGCGACGGTCGCCGGCGAGCACGTCGAAATACGCCGATATCGTGCCCGAATCGGCCCCGTTTCGCTTCGCCGGAGTGCCAGCACTCACTCGGCCAAAAACGGCGAACATCCGAGCAGCGGTACCCACTTAGCCGTCGGCATCCCGAACTCCGCGCCGGCTGACGCGGTTGCCGAGCTCGTGCGACTAGCGACCGCGAACGCGTCTCGCGACGCCGCTTTCGTGCGCGGCTCCCATTGCGACCTGGGTTACCCGAGCTCGACCAGCAAAAAAGAAGGTCGAAAAAAAATTTTTTTTTTCTGCGTCTGCCGGGGTGCCCCTATAATAGCAGCGATAAGCACCCAGACCGCCGTGGGTCGCTCGCCCCGGCTGACGTGGTTTTTCGTACTCCTGCAGCGGTCGCCGTCAAGCACGTCCAAATACGCCACTTTCGTGGGCGCTTTCGCGCTCTTTCGCGTCGCCGGTGTGCCAGCACTCACTCTGCCAAAAACGGCCAACATCCGAGCGGCGGTTCCCACTTTTGCGTCGGCGTCGTAAACCCCGCCCCGGCAGACGCGGTTTGCCCTACTCGTTCGACGGTCGCCGGCGAGCGCGTCGAAAGACGCCGATATCGTGCGCTAATTGGCGCTCCTTGGCTTCTCCGGAGTGCCGCCACTCACTCCTCCAAAAACGGCGAAGATCCGAGCGGCGTTCTCCACTTTCGCATCGGCGTCCCGAACTCCGCCCGGGCTGACGCGGTTTACCGTACTCGTGCGACGGTCGCCGCCGGGCACGTCGAAAGACGCCGATATCGTGCCGTAATCGGCCCCGTTTGGCTTCGCCCGAGTGCCAGCACTCACTCGGCCAAAAACGGCGAACATCCGAGCAGCGTTTCCCACTTTCGCATCGGCGTCCCGAAGCCCGCCCCGGCAGACGCGGTTTGCCCTACTCGAGCGACGGTCGCCGGCGATCACGTCGAAAGGCGCCGAATTCGTGCACGAATCGATGCTTCTTGGTCTCGCAGGAGGGCCGCCACTCACTCCTGCAAAAACGGCGAAGATCCGAGTTGCGCTTCCCACTTTTTCGTCGGCGTCCCGAACTACGCCCCGGCTGACGCGGTTTACCGTACTCGTGCGACGGTCGCCGGCGGGCACTTCAAAATACGCCGATTTCGTGGGCGCATTCACGCTGTTTCGCTTCCCCGGAGTGCCAACACTCACTCTGCCGAAAGCGGCGATCATCCGAGCGGCGGTTCCCACTTTTGCGTCGGCTTCGCAAACGGCGCCCCGGCAGACGCGCTCGTGCGACGTACTCGTGCGACGGTCGCCGGCGAGCACGTCGAAAGACGCCGATATCGTGCTCGAATCGACCCCGTTTCGCTTCGCCGGAGTGCTGCCAGTCACGGCGCAGAAAACGGCGAACAAGTGTTTTTTTTTTTTTTCCTAGAATTTGTGTTATAGAAGGCACATTTGATATCGGACGATAATTTTCAACTTTATCACGCGCACCGATTTTCGTGTAGAGGTTTGCAAGTTTATGGGAATTTCTCCACTTGGAATAATGCGATTTAGTAGTACTACGAGAACTTCATGGATGTACTCAAGGGTACGGGGCAAGTCAGTTACGTCAACACCTGCAGATTTTTTACACTTCAAACTGAAAATTGTTGGTTGTGAGTCCTCGTGTGATATTAAAGGCCGATTCGCTAACACATAGAACAAAGAAAGAAAGGAAGAAAAAACGCCCGCGCTCGCTCAAGAAACCTGGGTTCGCAACAAGTGGCAACAACAAGCAACCGAGCGAGTGCGCCAAAACCCGTGGCGGCCGAACAAACGCGAAGTCCCAACCGCGTCAGCCGGGGCGGCACGGGACAGGAAAAATCACTTCAGCCGGGGCGGCGGGGCACCGAATAAACCTCGTCACCTCGTCGCAGGATAAAAGAGGAAACAAAAAGTCTAAACAGCGTCTGCTGGAGCGAATGCGTAATAAAACAACAACAACAACAAAAAAAAAACACCCGCGCTCAAGAAGTCTGCAATCCTCACAAAAGGCGACTGTGACCGAGCAGCGTCAGCCGGGGCCGTGCGGAAACGGAAAAACCGCGACTACCGGGGCGTCGAGGCACCGAAAAATCCACTTCAGCCGCGGCGAAAAAAAAAAACAAAAAGAAAGACGGAGGGGGGGGGGGGAACCACGTCTGCCGGGGCGAAGGAAAAAAAAAAACGCGTCTGCCGGGGCGAGCCCGGGTGCGGCACCACCGGGAAAACTGTGGCAAACAGACATGGCGATCGAGTGAGTGGGCCGCCAGCCAGGCTCAGCCAAAAAGTGCAAAGTCCGAACTGCGTCAGCCGGGGCGGCAAAAACCGCGTCAGCCGGGGCGGCGCAAAAAACCGCGTCTGCCGGGGCGGCACGAAACCGCGTCAGCCGGGGCGGGGCGAAAACTGCGTCAGCCGGGGCGAAAAGAAAAAAAAAAAACGCGTCTGCCGGGGCAAGCCCGGGTGCGGCACCACCGGGAAAACTGTGGCAAACAGACATGGCGATCGAGTGAGTGGGCCGCCAGCCAGGCACAGCCGAAAAGTGCAAAGTCCGAACCGTGTCAGCCGGGGCGACGCAAAAACCGCGTCAGCCGGGGCGGCGCGAAAACCGCGTCAGCCGGGGCGGCACGAAACCGCGTCAGCCGGGGCGGCGCGAAAACTGCGTCAGCCGGGGCGGCGCGAAAACCTCGTCAGCCGGGGCGAGCGAAAAGGGGGGGGGGGGGAACCACGTCTGCCGGGGCGAAAGAAAAAAAAAACGCGTCTGCCGGGGCGAGCCCGGGTGCGGCACCACCGGGAAGACTGTGGCAAACAGACATGGCGATCGAGTGAGTGGGCCGCCAGCCAGGCTCAGCCCAAAAAGTGCCAAGTCCGAACTGCGTCAGCCGGGGCGGCAAAAACCGCGTCAGCCGGGGCGGCGCGAAAACCGCGTCTGCCGGGGCGGCGCGAAAACTGCGTCAGCCGGGGCGAGCCCGGGTGCGGCACCACCGGGAAAACTGTGGCTAACAGACATGGCGATCGAGTGAGTGGGCCACCAGCCAGGCTCAGCCAAAAAGTGCCAAGTCCGAACTGCGTCAGCCGGGGCGGCAAAAACCGCGTCAGCCGGGGCGGCGCAAAAAAACCGCGTCTGCCGGGGCGGCACGAAACCGCGTCAGCCGGGGCGGCGCGAAAACTGCGTCAGCCGGGGCGAAAGAAAAAAAAAAACGCGTCTGCCGGGGCGAGCCCGGGTGCGGCACCACCGGGAAAACTGTGGCAAACAGACATGGCGATCGAGTGAGTGGGCCGCCAGCCAGGCACAGCCGAAAAGTGCTAAGTCCGAACTGCGTCTGCCGGGGCGGCACGAAACCGCGTCAGCCGGGGCGGCGCGAAAACCGCGTCTGCCGGGGCGGCACGAAACCGCGTCAGCCGGGGCGGCGCGAAAACTGCGTCAGCCGGGGCGAGCCCGGGTGCGGCACCACCGGGAAAACTGTGGCAAACAGACATGGCGATCGAGTGAGTGGGCCGCCAGCCAGGCACAGCCGAAAAGTGCTAAGTCCGAACTGCGTCTGCCGGGGCGGCACGAAACCGCGTCAGCCGGGGCGGCGCGAAAACCGCGTCTGCCGGGGCGGCACGAAACCGCGTCAGCCGGGGCGGCGCGAAAACTGCGTCAGCCGGGGCGAGCCCGGGTGCGGCACCACCGGGAAAACTGTGGCAAACAGACATGGCGATCGAGTGAGTGGGCCGCCAGCCAGGCACAGCCGAAAAGTGCTAAGTCCGAACTGCGTCAGCCGGGGCGGCAAAAACCGCGTCAGCCGGGGCGGCGCAAAAAACCGCGTCTGCCGGGGCGGCACGAAACCGCGTCAGCCGGGGCGGCGCGAAAACTGCGTCAGCCGGGGCGAAAGAAAAAAAAAAAACGCGTCTGCCGGGGCGAGCCCGGGTGCGGCACCACCGGGAAAACTGTGGCAAACAGACATGGCGATCGAGTGAGTGGGCCGCCAGCCAGGCACAGCCGAAAAGTGCTAAGTCCGAACTGCGTCTGCCGGGGCGGCACGAAACCGCGTCAGCCGGGGCGGCGCGAAAACCGCGTCTGCCGGGGCGGCACGAAACCGCGTCAGCCGGGGCGGCGCGAAAACTGCGTCAGCCGGGGCGAGCCCGGGTGCGGCACCACCGGGAAAACTGTGGCAAACAGACATGGCGATCGAGTGAGTGGGCCGCCAGCCAGGCACAGCCGAAAAGTGCTAAGTCCGAACTGCGTCTGCCGGGGCGGCACGAAACCGCGTCAGCCGGGGCGGCGCGAAAACCGCGTCTGCCGGGGCGGCGCGAAAACTGCGTCAGCCGGGGCGAGCCCGGGTGCGGCACCACCGGGAAAACTGTGGCAAACAGACATGGCGATCGAGTGAGTGGGCCGCCAGCCAGGCACAGCCGAAAAGTGCAAAGTCCGAACCGTGTCAGCCGGGGCGACGCAAAAACCGCGTCAGCCGGGGCGGCGCGAAAACCGCGTCAGCCGGGGCGGCACGAAACCGCGTCAGCCGGGGCGGCGCGAAAACTGCGTCAGCCGGGGCGGCGCGAAAACCTCGTCAGCCGGGGCGAGCGAAAAGGGGGGGGGGGGAACCACGTCTGCCGGGGCGAAAGAAAAAAAAAACGCGTCTGCCGGGGCGAGCCCGGGTGCGGCACCACCGGGAAGACTGTGGCAAACAGACATGGCGATCGAGTGAGTGGGCCGCCAGCCAGGCTCAGCCCAAAAAGTGCCAAGTCCGAACTGCGTCAGCCGGGGCGGCAAAAACCGCGTCAGCCGGGGCGGCGCGAAAACCGCGTCTGCCGGGGCGGCGCGAAAACTGCGTCAGCCGGGGCGAGCCCGGGTGCGGCACCACCGGGAAAACTGTGGCTAACAGACATGGCGATCGAGTGAGTGGGCCACCAGCCAGGCTCAGCCAAAAAGTGCCAAGTCCGAACTGCGTCAGCCGGGGCGGCAAAAACCGCGTCAGCCGGGGCGGCGCAAAAAAACCGCGTCTGCCGGGGCGGCACGAAACCGCGTCAGCCGGGGCGGCGCGAAAACTGCGTCAGCCGGGGCGAAAGAAAAAAAAAAACGCGTCTGCCGGGGCGAGCCCGGGTGCGGCACCACCGGGAAAACTGTGGCAAACAGACATGGCGATCGAGTGAGTGGGCCGCCAGCCAGGCACAGCCGAAAAGTGCTAAGTCCGAACTGCGTCTGCCGGGGCGGCACGAAACCGCGTCAGCCGGGGCGGCGCGAAAACCGCGTCTGCCGGGGCGGCACGAAACCGCGTCAGCCGGGGCGGCGCGAAAACTGCGTCAGCCGGGGCGAGCCCGGGTGCGGCACCACCGGGAAAACTGTGGCAAACAGACATGGCGATCGAGTGAGTGGGCCGCCAGCCAGGCACAGCCGAAAAGTGCTAAGTCCGAACTGCGTCTGCCGGGGCGGCACGAAACCGCGTCAGCCGGGGCGGCGCGAAAACCGCGTCTGCCGGGGCGGCACGAAACCGCGTCAGCCGGGGCGGCGCGAAAACTGCGTCAGCCGGGGCGAGCCCGGGTGCGGCACCACCGGGAAAACTGTGGCAAACAGACATGGCGATCGAGTGAGTGGGCCGCCAGCCAGGCACAGCCGAAAAGTGCTAAGTCCGAACTGCGTCAGCCGGGGCGGCAAAAACCGCGTCAGCCGGGGCGGCGCAAAAAACCGCGTCTGCCGGGGCGGCACGAAACCGCGTCAGCCGGGGCGGCGCGAAAACTGCGTCAGCCGGGGCGAAAGAAAAAAAAAAACGCGTCTGCCGGGGCGAGCCCGGGTGCGGCACCACCGGGAAAACTGTGGCAAACAGACATGGCGATCGAGTGAGTGGGCCGCCAGCCAGGCACAGCCGAAAAGTGCTAAGTCCGAACTGCGTCTGCCGGGGCGGCACGAAACCGCGTCAGCCGGGGCGGCGCGAAAACCGCGTCTGCCGGGGCGGCACGAAACCGCGTCAGCCGGGGCGGCGCGAAAACTGCGTCAGCCGGGGCGAGCCCGGGTGCGGCACCACCGGGAAAACTGTGGCAAACAGACATGGCGATTGAGTGAGTGGGCCGCCAGCCAGGCACAGCCGAAAAGTGCTAAGTCCGAACTGCGTCTGCCGGGGCGGCACGAAACCGCGTCAGCCGGGGCGGCGCGAAAACCGCGTCTGCCGGGGCGGCACGAAACCGCGTCAGCCGGGGCGGCGCGAAAACTGCGTCAGCCGGGGCGAGCCCGGGTGCGGCACCACCGGGAAAACTGTGGCAAACAGACATGGCGATCGAGTGA
>NW_027465637.1:0-20073 GCF_043290135.1 Rhipicephalus microplus | reverse complement strand
TATCTTGTAGTGGAGTTTCCAGTTGTGGAGTTTCTAGCTGTGGAGTTTCTAGTGGCGGAGTCCATAGTTGTGGAATTTCCAGTTGCGGAGTCTCAAGCTGCGGAGTTTCAAGTTGCGCAGTTTCTAGTTGTGGAGTCTCAAGTTGTGGAGCTTAAAGTTGTGGAGTTTCAAGTTGTGGAGTCTCTAGTTGTGGAGTTTCTAGTTGTGGAGTTTCTAGTTGTTGAGTTTCTAGTTGTGAAGTCTAGTTTTACAGTTTCTCGTTGTGGAGTTTCTAGATATGAAATTTCTAGTTGCCGAGTCTCTATTTGTGGAGTTTCTAGTTGCGGAGTTTCTAGTTGTGGAGTTTCTGGTTGTGAAGTTTCTAGTTGTGGAGTTTCAAGTTGTGGAGTTTCTAGTTGTGGAGTCTCTAGTTGCGGAGTTTTTAGTTGTGAAGTTTCTAGTTGTGGAGTTTCTAGTTTTGAAGTTTCTAGTTGTGGAGTTTCTAGTGTTAGAGTCTCCTGTTGCGGAGTTTCTAGTTCCGGAGTTTCTAGTTGGGGAGTTTCCAGTTGTGGAGTATCTAGTTGTGGATTTTCCCGTTGTGGAGTTTCTAGTTGTTCAGTTGTGGAGTATCTAGTTGTTGAGTTTCTAGTTGCAGAGTCTCTAGTTGTGGAGTTTCAAATTGTGGAGTCTCTAGATGTGGAGTTTCTAGTTGTCGAGTTTCCAGTTGTGGAGTATCTAGTAGTGGAGTTTCGAGTTGTGGAGTTTCTAGTTGTGGAGTTTCTAGTTGCGGAGTCCCTAGTTGTGGAGTTTCTAGTTGCGGAGTCTCAAGCTGCGGAGTTTCAAGTTGTGGAGTTTCTAGTTGTGGAGTCTCAAGTTGTGGAGTTTCAAGTTGTGGAGTTTCAACTTGTGGAGTGTATAGTTGTGGAGTTTCTAGTTGCAGAGTATCTAGTTGTGGAGTTTCCAGTTGTGGAGTTTCTAGTTGTGAAGCTGTGGAGTCTCTCGTTGTGGAGTTTTTAGTTGTGGAGTTTCTAGTTGTGGAGTTTCGAGTTGTGGAGTCTCTAGTTGTGGAGTTTCCAGTTGTGGAGTATCTAGTTGTGGAGTTTCCAGTTGTGAAGTATCTAGTTGTGGAGTTTCCAGTTGTGGAGTATCTAGTTGTGGAGTTTTAAGTTGTGAAGTTTCTAGTTGCGGAGTTTCTAGTTGCGGAGTTTTTAATAGCGGAGTTTCTAGATGTGAAGTTTCAAGTTGCGGAGTCTCAAGTTGTGGAGTTTCCAGTTGTGGAGTTTTTAGTTGTGGAGTTTCTAGTTGTTGAGTTTCTAGTTGTGAAGTCTCTAGTTTTGCAGTTACTAGTTGTGGAGTTTCTAGATATGGAATTTCTAGTTGCCGAGTCTGTATTTGTGGAGTTTGTAGTTGTGGAGTTTCTAGTTGTGGAGTTTCTAGTTGTGGAGTCTCTAGTTGCGGAGTTTCTAGTTGCGGAGTTTCTAGTTGTGGAGTTTCTGGTTGTGGAGTTTCTAGTTGTGGAGTCTCAAGTTGTGGACTTTAAACTTGTGGAGTTTCTAGTTGTGGAGTTTCTCGTTTTGGAGTTTCTAGTTGTGGAGTTTCTAGTTGTAGAGTCTCTTGTTGCGGAGTTTCTAGTTGTGAAGTTTCTGGTTGTGGAGTTTCTAGTTGAGGAGTTTCAAGTTGAAGAGTTTTTAGTTGTGGAGTGTCTAGTAGTGGAGTTTCCAGTTGTGGAGTTTCGAGTTGTGGAGTTTCTAGTTTTGGAGTTTTTAGTTGTGGAGTTTCTAGTTGTGGAGTCTCTAGTTGTGTAGTTTCTAGCTGCGGAGTTTCTAGTTGCGGAGTTTCTATTTGTGGAGTTTCTAGCTGCGGAGTTTCTAGTTGCGGAGTCTCTGGTTGTGGAGTTTCTAGTTGTGGAGTTTCTAGTTGTGGAGTTTCTAGTGGTGGAGTTTCTAGTTGCGGAGTTTCTAGTTGTGGAGTTTCTAGTTGTGGAGTCTCTAGTTGCAGAGTTTCTAGTTGTGGAGTTTCTAGTTGTGGAGTTTCAAGTTGTGGAGTCTCTAGTTGTGGAGTTTCTAGTTGCGGAGTATCTAGTTGTGGAGTTTCCAGTTGTGGAGTTTCTAGTTGTGGAGTTTCTAGTTGTGGAGTTCCGAGTTGTGGAGTCTCTAGTTGTGGAGTTTCTAGTTGTGGAGTTTCCAGTTGTGGAGTATCTAGTTGTGGAGTTTCCATTTGTGAAGTATCTAGTTGTGGAGTTTCCAGTTGTGGAGTATCTAGTTGTGGAGTTTCAAGTTGTGGAGTTTCTAGTTGCGGAGTTTCTAGTTGCGGAGTTTTTAATAGCGGAGTTTATTGTTGTGGAGTTTCAAGTTGCGAAGTCTCAAGTTGTGGAGTTTCCAGTTGTGGAGTTTTTAGTTGTGGAGTTTCTAGTTGTTGAGTTTCTAGTTGTGAAGTCTAGTTTTACAGTTTCTCGTTGTGGAGTTTCTAGATATGAAATTTCTAGTTGCCGAGTCTCTATTTGTGGAGTTTCTAGTTGCGGAGTTTCTAGTTGTGGAGTTTCTGGTTGTGGAGTTTCTAGTTGTGGAGTTTCAAGTTGTGGAGTTTCTAGTTGTGGAGTCTCTAGTTGCGGAGTTTCTAGTTGTGAAGTTTCTAGTTGTGGAGTTTCTAGTTGTGGAGTCTATAGTTGTGGAGTTTCTAGTTGTAGATTTTCTAGTTGTGGAGTATCTAGTTGTGGATTTTCCAGTTGTGGAGTTTCTAGTTGTTCAGTTGTGGAGTACCTAGTTGTTGAGTTTCTAGTTGCAGAGTCTCTAGTTGTGGAGTTTCAAATTGTGGAGTCTCTAGATGTGGAGTTTCTAGTTGTCGAGTTTCCAGTTGTGGAGTATCTAGTAGTGGAGTTTCGAGTTGTGGAGTTTCTAGTTGTGGAGCTTCTAGTTGTGGAGTCCCTAGTTGCGGAGTTTCTAGTTGCGAAGTTTCAAGTTGTGGAGTTTCAAGTTGCGGAGTCTCAAGCTGTGGAGTTTCTAGTTGTGGAGTTTCCAGTTGTGGAGTTTCAAGTTGTGGAGTTTCTAGTTGCAGAGTCTCTAGTTGTGGAGTTTCAAGTTGTGGAGTCTCTAGTTGTGGAGTTTCTAGTTGCCGAGTTTCCAGTTGTGGAGTATCTAGTAGTGGAGTTTCCAGTTGTGGAGTTTCTAGTTGTGGAGTTTCTAGTTGCGGAGTCCCTAGTTGTGGAGTTTCTAGTTGCGGAGTCTCAAGCTGCGGAGTTTCAAGTTGTGGAGTTTCTAGTTGTGGAGTCTCAAGTTGTGGAGTTTCAAGTTGTGGAGTTTCAAGTTGTGGAGTCTCTAGTTGTGGAGTTTCTAGTTGCAGAGTATCTAGTTGTGGAGTTTCCAGTTGTGGAGTTTCTAGTTGTGAAGCTGTGGAGTCTCTGGTTGTGAAGTTTTTAGTTGTGGAGTTTCTAGTTGTGGAGTTTCGAGTTGTGGAGTCTCTAGTTGTGGAGTTTCCAGTTGTGGAGTATCTAGTTGTGGAGTTTCCAGTTGTGAAGTATCTAGTTGTGGAGTTTCCAGTTGTGGAGTATCTAGTTGTCTAGTTTTAAGTTGTGAAGTTTTTAGTTGCGGAGTTTCTAGTTGCGGAGTTTTTAATAGCGGAGTTTCTAGATGTGAAGTTTCAAGTTGCGGAGTCTCAAGTTGTGGAGTTTCCAGTTGTGGAGTTTTTAGTTGTAGAGTTTCTAGTTGTTGAGTTTCTAGTTGTGAAGTCTCTAGTTTTGCAGTTACTAGTTGTGGAGTTTCTAGATATGGAATTTCTAGTTGCCGAGTCTGTATTTGTGGAGTTTGTAGTTGTGGAGTTTCTAGTTGTGGAGTTTCTAGTTGTGGAGTCTCTAGTTGCGGAGTTTCTAGTTGCGGAGTTTCTAGTTGGGGAGTTTCTGGTTGTGGAGTTTCTAGTTGAGGAGTTTCAAGTTGTGGAGTTTCTAGTTGTGGAGTCTCAAGTTGTGGACTTTAAACTTGTGGAGTTTTTAGTTGTGGAGTTTCTCGTTTTGGAGTTTCTAGTTGTGGAGTTTCTAGTTGTAGAGTCTCCTGTTGCGGAGTTTCTAGTTGTGAAGTTTCTGGTTGTGGAGTTTCTAGTTGAGGAGTTTCAAGTTGAAGAGTTTTTAGTTGTGGAGTGTCTAGTTGTGGAGTTTCCAGTTGTGGAGTTTCGAGTTGTGGAGTTTCTAGTTTTGGAGTTTCTAGTCGTGGAGTTTCTAGTTGTAGAGTCTCCTGTTGCGGAGTTTTTAGTTGCGGAGTTTCTAGTTGGGGAGTTTCCAGTTGTGGAGTTTCTAGTTGTGGAGTTTCTATTTGTGGAGTCTCTAGTTGTGTAGTTTCTAGCTGCGGAGTTTCTAGTTGCGGAGTTTCTATTTGTGGTGTTTCTAGCTGCGGAGTTTCTAGTTGCGGAGTCTCTGGTTGTGGAGTTTCTAGTTGCGGAATCTCTAGTTGTGGAGTTTCTAGTTGTGGAGTTTCTAGTTGTGGAGTTTCTAGTTGTGGAGTTTCTAGTTGCCGAGTTTCTAGTTGTGGAGTTTCTAGTTGTGGAGTCTCTAGTTGCAGAGTTTCTAGTTGTGGAGTTTCTAGTTGTGGAGTTTCAAGTTGTGGAGTCTCTAGTTGTGGAGTTTCTAGTTGCGGAGTATCTAGTTGTGGAGTTTCCAGTTGTGGAGTTTCTAGTTGTGGAGTTTCTAGTTGTGGAGTTTCCAGTTGTGGAGTCTCTAGTTATGGAGTTTCTAGTTGTGGAGTTTCCAGTTGTGGAGTATCTAGTTGTGGAGTTTCCATTTGTGAAGTATCTAGTTGTGGAGTTTCCAGTTGTGGAGTATCTAGTTGTGGAGTTTCAAGTTGTGGAGTTTCTAGTTGCGGAGTTTCTAGTTGCGGAGTTTTTAATAGCGGAGTTTATTGTTGTTGAGTTTCAAGTTGCGGAGTCTCAAGTTGTGGAGTTTCCAGTTGTGGAGTTTTTAGTTGTGGAGTTTCTAGTTGTTGAGTTTCTAGTTGTGAAGTCTAGTTTTACAGTTTCTCGTTGTGGAGTTTCTAGATATGAAATTTCTAGTTGCCGAGTCTCTATTTGTGGAGTTTCTAGTTGCGGAGTTTCTAGTTGTGGAGTTTCTGGTTGTGGAGTTTCTAGCTGTGGAGTTTCAAGTTGTGGAGTTTCTAGTTGTGGAGTCTCTAGTTGCGGAGTTTCTAGTTGTGAAGTTTCTAGTTGTGGAGTTTCTAGTTTTGAAGTTTCTAGTTGTGGAGTTTCTAGTGTTAGAGTCTCCTGTTGCGGAGTTTCTAGTTGCGGAGTTTCTAGTTGGGGAGTTTCCAGTTGTGGAGTTTCTAGTTGTGGAGTTTCTACTTGTGGAGTCTCAAGTTGTGGAGTTTAAACTTGTGGAGTTTCAAGTTGTGGAGTCTATAGTTGTGGAGTTTCTAGTTGTAGATTTTCTAGTTGTGGAGTATCTAGTTGTGGATTTTCCAGTTGTGGAGTTTCTAGTTGTTCAGTTGTGGAGTACCTAGTTGTTGAGTTTCTAGTTGCAGAGTCTCTAGTTGTGGAGTTTCAAATTGTGGAGTCTCTAGATGTGGAGTTTCTAGTTGTCGAGTTTCCAGTTGTGGAGTATCTAGTAGTGGAGTTTCGAGTTGTGGAGTTTCTAGTTGTGGAGTTTCTGGTTGTGGAGTCCCTAGTTGCGGAGTTTCTAGTTGCGAAGTTTCAAGTTGTGGAGTTTCAAGTTGCGGAGTCTCAAGCTGTGGAGTTTCTAGTTGTGGAGTTTCCAGTTGTGGAGTTTCAGGTTGTGGAGTTTCTAGTTGCAGAGTCTCTAGTTGTGGAGTTTCAAGTTGTGGAGTTTCTAGTTACCGAGTTTCCAGTTGTGGAGTATCTACTAGTGGAGTTTCCAGTTGTGGAGTTTCTAGTTGTGGAGTTTCTAGTTGCGGAGTCCCTAGTTGTGGAGTTTCTAGTTGCGGAGTCTCAAGCTGCGGAGTTTCAAGTTGTGGAGTTTCTAGTTGTGGAGTCTCAAGTTGTGGAGTTTCAAGTTGTGGAGTTTCAAGTTGTGGAGTCTCTAGTTGTGGAGTTTCTAGTTGAAGAGTATCTAGTTGTGGAGTTTCCAGTTGTGGAGTTTCTAGTTGTGAAGCTGTGGAGTCTCTGGTTGTGAAGTTTTTAGTTGTGGAGTTTCTAGTTGTGGAGTTTCGAGTTGTGGAGTCTCTAGTTGTGGAGTTTCCAGTTGTGGAGTATCTAGTTGTGGAGTTTCCAGTTGTGAAGTATCTAGTTGTGGAGTTTCCAGTTGTGGAGTATCTAGTTGTGGAGTTTTAAGTTGTGAAGTTTCTAGTTGCGGAGTTTCTAGTTGCGGAGTTTTTAATAGCGGAGTTTCTAGTTGTGAAGTTTCAAGTTGCGGAGTCTCAAGTTGTGGAGTTTCCAGTTGTGGAGTTTTTAGTTGTGGAGTTTCTAGTTGTTGAGTTTCTAGTTGTGAAGTCTCTAGTTTTGCAGTTACTAGTTGTGGAGTTTCTAGATATGAAATTTCTAGTTGCCGAGTCTGTATTTGTGGAGTTTGTAGTTGTGAAGTTTCTAGTTGTGGAGTTTCTAGTTGTGGAGTCTCTAGTTGCGGAGTTTCTAGTTGCGGAGTTTCTAGTTGTGGAGTTTCTGGTTGTGGAGTTTCTAGTTGAGGAGTTTCAAGTTGTAGAGTTTCTAGTTGTGGAGTCTCAACTTGTGGACTTTAAACTTGTGGAGTTTCTAGTTGTGGAGTTTCTCGTTTTGGAGTTTCTAGTTGTGGAGTTTCTAGTTGTAGAGTCTCCTGTTGCGGAGTTTCTAGTTGCGGAGTTTCTAGTTGGGGAGTTTTCAGTTGTGGAGTTTCTAGTTGTGGAGTCTCAAGTTGTGAAGTTTACACTTGTGGAGTTTCAAGTTGGGGAGTCTATAGTTGTGGAGTTTCTAGTTGTATATTTTCTAGTTGTGGAGTATCTAGTTGTGGATTTTCCAGTTGTGGAGTTTATAGTTGTTGAGTTGCGCAGTCTCTAGTTGTTGAGTTTCTAGTTGCAGAGTCTCTAGTTGTGGAGTTTCAAGTTGTGGAGTCTCTAGATGTGGAGTTTCTAGTTGTCGAGTTTCCAGTTGTGGAGTATCTAGTAGTGGAGTTTCGAGTTGTGGAGTTTCTAGTTGTGGAGTTTCAAGTTGTGGAGTCACTAGTCGTAGAGTTTCTAGTTGCCGAGCTTCCAGTTGTGGAGTATCTTGTAGTGGAGTTTCCAGTTGTGGAGTTTCTAGCTGTGGAGTTTCCAGTGGCGGAAACCATAGTTGTGGAATTTCCAGTTGCGGAGTCTCAAGCTGCGGAGTTTCAAGTTGCGCAGTTTCTAGTTGTGGAGTCTCAAGTTGTGGAGCTTAAAGTTGTGGAGTTTCAAGTTGTGGAGTCTCTAGTTGTGGAGTTTCTAGTTGCAGAGTATCTAGTTGTGGAGTTTCCAGTTGTGGAGTTTCTAGTTGTGGAGTTGCGGAGTTTCTGGTTGTGCAGTTTCTAGTCGTGGAGTTTCTAGTTGTGGAGTTTCGAGTTGTGGAGTCTCTAGTTGTGGAGTTTCTAGTTGTGGAGTTTCCAGTTGTGGAGTATCTAGTTGTTGAGTTTCCCGTTGTGAAGTATCTAGTTGTGGAGTTTCCAGTTGTGGAGTATCTAGTTGTGGAGTTTTAAGTTGTGGAGTTTTTAGTTGCGGAGTTTCTAGTTGCGGAGTTTTTAATAGCGGAGTTTCTAGTTGTGAATTTTCAAGTTGCGGAGTCTCAAGTTGTGGAGTTTCCAGTTGTGGAGTTTTTAGTTGTGGAGTTTCTAGTTGTGGAGTTTCTAGTTGTGAAGTCTCTAGTTTTGCAGTTACTAGTTGTGGAGTTTCTAGATATGGAATTTCTAGTTGCCGAGTCTGTATTTGTGGAGTTTGTAGTTGTGGAGTTTCTAGTTGTGGAGTTTCTAGTTGTGGAGTCTCTAGTTGCGGAGTTTCTAGTTGCGGAGTTTCTAGTTGTGGAGTTTCTGGTTGTGGAGTTTCTAGTTGAGGAGTTTCAAGTTGTAGAGTTTCTAGTTGTGGAGTTTCCAGTTGTGGAGTCCCTGGTTGTGGAGTTTCTAGTTGCGGATTTTCCAGTTGTGGAAATTCTAATTGTTGAGTTGCAGAGTCTCTAGTTGTTGAGTTTCTAGTTGCAGAGTCTCTAGTTGTGGAGTTTCAAGTTGTGGAGTCTCTAGATGTGGAGTTTCTAGTTGTCGAGTTTCCAGTTGTGGAGTATCTAGTAGTGGAGTTTCGAGTTGTGAAGTTTCTAGCTGCGGAGTTTCTAGTTGCGGAGTCTCTGGTTGTGGAGTTTCTAGTTGCGGAATCTCTAGTTGTGGAGTTTCTAGTTGTGGAGTTTCTAGTTGTGGAGTTTCTAGTTGCGGAGTTTCTAGTTGTGGAGTTTCTAGTTGTGGAGTCTCTAGTTGCAGAGTTTCTAGTTGTGGAGTTTCTAGTTGTGGAGTTTCAAGTTGTGGAGTCTCTAGTTGTGGAGTTTCTAGTTGCGGAGTATCTAGTTGTGGAGTTTCCAGTTGTGGAGTTTCTAGTTGTGGAGTTTCTAGTTGTGGAGTTCCGAGTTGTGGAGTCTCTAGTTGTGGAGTTTCTAGTTGTGAAGTCTAGTTTTACAGTTTCTCGTTGTGGAGTTTCTAGATATGAAATTTCTAGTTGCCAAGTCTCTATTTGTGGAGTTTCTAGTTGCGGAGTTTCTAGTTGTGGAGTTCCTGGTTGTGGAGTTTCTAGTTGTGGAGTTTCAAGTTGTGGAGTTTCTAGTTGTGGAGTCTCTAGTTGCGGAGTTTCTAGTTGTGAAGTTTCTAGTTGTGGAGTTTCTAGTTTTGAAGTTTCTAGTTGTGGAGTTTCTAGTGTTAGAGTCTCCTGTTGCGGAGTTTCTAGTTGCGGAGTTTCTAGTTGAGGAGTTTCCAGTTGTGGAGTTTCTAGTTGTGGAGTTTCTACTTGTGGTGTCTCAAGTTGTGGAGTTTAAACTTGTGGAGTTTCAAGTTGTGGAGTCTATAGTTGTGGAGTTTCTAGTTGTGGAGTTTCTAGTTGTGGAGTTCCGAGTTGTGGAGTCTCTAGTTGTGGAGTTTCTAGTTGCCGAGTTTTCAGTTGTGGAGTATCTAGTAGTGGAGTTTCCAGTTGTGGAGTCCCTAGTTGTGGAGTTTCTAGTTGCGAATTTTTCAGTTGTGGAAATTCTAATTGTTGAGTTGCAGAGTCTCTAGTTGTTGAGTTTCTAGTTGTCGAGTTTCCAGTTGTGGAGTATCTAGTAGTGGAGTTTCGAGTTGTGAAGTTTCTAGCTGCAGAGTTTCTAGTTGCCAAGTCTCTATTTGTGGAGTTTCTAGTTGCGGAGTTTCTAGTTGTGGAGTTCCTGGTTGTGGAGTTTCTAGTTGTGGAGTTTCAAGTTGCGGAGTTTCTAGTTGTGGAGTTTCTAGTTGTGGAGTTTCTCGTTTTGGAGTTTCTAGTTGTGGAGTTTCAAGTTGTAGAGTCTCCTGTTGCGGAGTTTCTAGTTGCGGAGTTTCTAGTTGGGGAGTTTTCAGTTGTGGAGTTTCTAGTTGTGGAGTCTCAAGTTGTGAAGTTTACACTTGTGGAGTTTCAAGTTGGGGAGTCTATAGTTGTGGAGTTTCTAGTTGTATATTTTCTAGTTGTGGAGTATCTAGTGTTGGATTTTCCAGTTGTGGAGTTTATAGTTGTTGAGTTGCGCAGTCTCTAGTTGTTGAGTTTCTAGTTGCAGAGTCTCTAGTTGTGGAGTTTCAAGTTGTGGAGTCTCTAGATGTGGAGTTTCTAGTTGTCGAGTTTCCAGTTGTGGAGTATCTAGTAGTGGAGTTTCGAGTTGTGGAGTTTCTAGTTGTGGAGTTTCAAGTTGTGGAGCCACTAGTCGTAGAGTTTCTAGTTGCCGAGTTTCCAGTTGTGGAGTATCTTGTAGTGGAGTTTCCAGTTGTGGAGTTTCTAGCTGTGGAGTTTCTAGTGGCGGAGTCCATAGTTGTGGAATTTCCAGTTGCGGAGTCTCAAGCTGCGGAGTTTCAAGTTGCGCAGTTTCTAGTTGTGGAGTCTCAAGTTGTGGAGCTTAAAGTTGTGGAGTTTCAAGTTGTGGAGTCTCTAGTTGTGGAGTTTCTAGTTGCAGAGTATCTAGTTGTGGAGTTTCCAGTTGTGGAGTTTCTAGTTGTGGAGTTGCGGAGTTTCTGGTTGTGCAGTTTCTAGTCGTGGAGTTTCTAGTTGTGGAGTTTCGAGTTGTGGAGTCTCTAGTTGTGGAGTTTCTAGTTGTGGAGTTTCCAGTTGTGGAGTATCTAGTTGTTGAGTTTCCCGTTGTGAAGTATCTAGTTGTGGAGTTTCCAGTTGTGGAGTATCTAGTTGTGGAGTTTTAAGTTGTGGAGTTTTTAGTTGCGGAGTTTCTAGTTGCGGAGTTTTTAATAGCGGAGTTTCTAGTTGTGAATTTTCAAGTTGCGGAGTCTCAAGTTGTGGAGTTTCCAGTTGTGGAGTTTTTAGTTGTGGAGTTTCTAGTTGTTGAGTTTGTAGTTGTGAAGTCTCTAGTTTTGCAGTTTCTAGTTGTGGAGTTTCTAGATATGGAATTTCTAGTTGCCGAGTCTGTTTTAATAGAGTTTGAAGTTGTGGAGTTTCTAGTTGTGGGGTTTCTAGTTGTGGAGTCTCTAGTTGCGGAGTTTCTAGTTGCGGAGTTTCTAGTTGTGGAGTTTCTGGTTGTGGAGTTTCTATTTGAGGAGTTTCAAGTTGTGAAGTTTCTAGTTGTGGAGTCTCTAGTTGCGGAGTTTCTAGTTGTGAAGTTTCTAGTTGTGGAGTTTCTAGTTTTCGAGTTTCTAGTTGTGGAGTTTCTAGTTGTAGAGTCTCCTGTTGCGGAGTTTCTAGTTGCGGAGTTTCTAGTTGGGGAGTTCCAAGTTGTGGAGTTTCTAGTTGTGGAGTTTCTAGTTGTGGAGTCTCAAGTTGTGGAGTTTAAACTTGTGGAGTTTCAAGTTGTGGAGTCTATAGTTGTGGAGTTTCTAGTTGTAGATTTTCTAGTTGTGGAGTATCTAGTTGTGGATTTTCCAGTTGTGGAGTTTCTAATTGTTGAGTTGCAGAGTCTCTAGTTGTTGAGTTTCTAGTTGCAGAGTCTCTAGTTGTGGAGTTTCAAGTTGTGGAGTCTCTAGATGTGGAGTTTCTAGTTGTCGAGTTTCCAGTTGTGGAGTATCTAGTAGTGGAGTTTCGAGTTGTGAAGTTTCTAGTTGTGGAGTTTCTAGTTGTGGAGTCCCTTGTTGTGGAGTTTCTAGTTGCGGAGTTTCTAGTTGTGGAGTTTCAAGTTGCGGAGTCTCAAGCTGGGGAGTTTCTAGTTGTGGAGTTTCTAGTTGTGGAGTTTCAAGTTGTGGAGTCTCTAGTTGTGGAGTTTCTAGTTGCGGAGTATCTAGTTGTGGAGTTTCCAGTTGTGGAGTTTCTAGTTGTGGAGTTTCTAGTTGTGGAGTTCCGAGTTGTGGAGTCTCTAGTTGTGGAGTTTCTAGTTGCCGAGTTTTCAGTTGTGGAGTATCTAGTAGTGGAGTTTCCAGTTGTGGAGTCCCTAGTTGTGGAGTTTCTAGTTGCGGATTTTCCAGTTGTGGAAATTCTAATTGTTGAGTTGCAGAGTCTCTAGTTGTTGAGTTTCTAGTTGCAGAGTCTCTAGTTGTGGAGTTTCAAATTGTGGAGTCTCTAGATGTGGAGTTTCTAGTTGTCGAGTTTCCAGTTGTGGAGTATCTAGTAGTGGAGTTTCGAGTTGTGGAGTTTCTAGTTGTGGAGTTTCTAGTTGTGGAGTCCCTAGTTGCGGAGTTTCTAGTTGCGAAGTTTCAAGTTGTGGAGTTTCAAGTTGCGGAGTCTCAAGCTGTGGAGTTTCTAGTTGTGGAGTTTCCAGTTGTGGAGTTTCAAGTTGTGGAGTTTCTAGTTGCAGAGTCTCTAGTTGTGGAGTTTCAAGTTGTGGAGTTTCTAGTTGCCGAGTTTCCAGTTGTGGAGTATCTACTAGTGGAGTTTCCAGTTGTGGAGTTTCTAGTTGTGGAGTTTCTAGTTGCGGAGTCCCTAGTTGTGGAGTTTCTAGTTGCGGAGTCTCAAGCTGCGGAGTTTCAAGTTGTGGAGTTTCTAGTTGTGGAGTCTCAAGTTGTGGAGTTTCAAGTTGTGGAGTTTCAAGTTGTGGAGTCTCTAGTTGTGGAGTTTCTAGTTGAAGAGTATCTAGTTGTGGAGTTTCCAGTTGTGGAGTTTCTAGTTGTGAAGCTGTGGAGTCTCTGGTTGTGAAGTTTTTAGTTGTGGAGTTTCTAGTTGTGGAGTTTCGAGTTGTGGAGTCTCTAGTTGTGGAGTTTCCAGTTGTGGAGTATCTAGTTGTGGAGTTTCCAGTTGTGAAGTATCTAGTTGTGGAGTTTCCAGTTGTGGAGTATCTAGTTGTGGAGTTTTAAGTTGTGAAGTTTCTAGTTGCGGAGTTTCTAGTTGCGGAGTTTTTAATAGCGGAGTTTCTAGTTGTGAAGTTTCAAGTTGCGGAGTCTCAAGTTGTGGAGTTTCCAGTTGTGGAGTTTTTAGTTGTGGAGTTTCTAGTTGTGGAGTTTCTAGTTGTGAAGTCTCTAGTTTTGCAGTTACTAGTTGTGGAGTTTCTAGATATGGAATTTCTAGTTGCCGAGTCTGTATTTGTGGAGTTTGTAGTTGTGGAGTTTCTAGTTGTGGAGTTTCTAGTTGTGGAGTCTCTAGTTGCGGAGTTTCTAGTTGCGGAGTTTCTAGTTGTGGAGTTTCTGGTTGTGGAGTTTCTAGTTGAGGAGTTTCAAGTTGTAGAGTTTCTAGTTGTGGAGTCTCAACTTGTGGACTTTAAACTTGTGGAGTTTCTAGTTGTGGAGTTTCTCGTTTTGGAGTTTCTAGTTGTGGAGTTTCTAGTTGTAGAGTCTCCTGTTGCGGAGTTTCTAGTTGCGGAGTTTCTAGTTGGGGAGTTTTCAGTTGTGGAGTTTCTAGTTGTGGAGTCTCAAGTTGTGAAGTTTACACTTGTGGAGTTTACTGTTGGGGAGTCTATAGTTGTGGAGTTTCTAGTTGTATATTTTCTAGTTGTGGAGTATCTAGTTGTGGATTTTCCAGTTGTGGAGTTTATAGTTGTTGAGTTGCGCAGTCTCTAGTTGTTGAGTTTCTAGTTGCAGAGTCTCTAGTTGTGGAGTTTAAAGTTGTGGAGTCTCTAGATGTGGAGTTTCTAGTTGTCGAGTTTCCAGTTGTGGAGTATCTAGTAGTGGAGTTTCGAGTTGTGGAGTTTCTAGTTGTGGAGTTTCAAGTTGTGGAGTCACTAGTCGTAGAGTTTCTAGTTGCCGAGTTTCCAGTTGTGGAGTATCTTGTAGTGGAGTTTCCAGTTGTGGAGTTTCTAGCTGTGGAGTTTCTAGTGGCGAAGTCCATAGTTGTGGAATTTCCAGTTGCGGAGTCTCAAGCTGCGGAGTTTCAAGTTGCGCAGTTTCTAGTTGTGGAGTCTCAAGTTGTGGAGCCTAAAGTTGTGGAGTTTCAAGTTGTGGAGTCTCTAGTTGTGGAGTTTCTAGTTGCAGAGTATCTAGTTGTGGAGTTTCCAGTTGTGGAGTTTCTAGTTGTGGAGTTGCGGAGTTTCTGGTTGTGCAGTTTCTAGTCGTGGAGTTTCTAGTTGTGGAGTTTCGAGTTGTGGAGTCTCTAGTTGTGGAGTTTCTAGTTGTGGAGTTTCCAGTTGTGGAGTATCTAGTTGTTGAGTTTCCCGTTGTGAAGTATCTAGTTGTGGAGTTTCCAGTTGTGGAGTATCTAGTTGTGGAGTTTTAAGTTGTGGAGTTTTTAGTTGCGGAGTTTCTAGTTGCGGAGTTTTTAATAGCGGAGTTTCTAGTTGTGAATTTTCAAGTTGCGGAGTCTCAAGTTGTGGAGTATCCAGTTGTGGAGGTTTTAGTTGTGGAGTTTCTAGTTGTTGAGTTTCTAGTTGTGAAGTCTCTAGTTTTGCAGTTTCTAGTTGTGGAGTTTCTAGATATGGAATTTCTAGTTGCCGAGTCTGTTTTAATAGAGTTTGAAGTTGTGGAGTTTCTAGTTGTGGGGTTTCTAGTTGTGGAGTCTCTAGTTGCGGATTTTCTAGTTGCGGAGTTTCTAGTTGTGGAGTTTCTGGTTGTGGAGTTTCTATTTGAGGAGTTTCAAGTTGTGAAGTTTCTAGTTGTGGAGTCTCTAGTTGCAGAGTTTCTAGTTGTGAAGTTTCTAGTTGTGGAGTTTCTAGTTTTCGAGTTTCTAGTTGTGGAGTTTCTAGTTGTAGAGTCTCCTGTTGCAGAGTTTCTAGTTGCGGAGTTTCTAGTTGGGGAGTTCCCAGTTGTGGAGTTTCTAGTTGTGGAGTTTCTAGTTGTGGAGTCTCAAGTTGTGGAGTTTAAACTTGTGGAGTTTCAAGTTGTGGAGTCTTTAGTTGTGGAGTTTCTAGTTGTAGATTTTCTAGTTGTGGAGTATCTAGTTGTGGATTTTCCAGTTGTGGAGTTTCTAATTGTTGAGTTGCAGAGTCTCTAGTTGTTGAGTTTCTAGTTGCAGAGTCTCTAGTTGTGGAGTTTCAAGTTGTGGAGTCTCTAGATGTGGAGTTTCTAGTTGTCGAGTTTCCAGTTGTGGAGTATCTAGTAGTGGAGTTTCGAGTTGTGAAGTTTCTAGTTGTGGAGTTTCTAGTTGTGGAGTCCCTTGTTGTGGAGTTTCTAGTTGCGGAGTTTCTAGTTGTGGAGTTTCAAGTTGCGGAGTCTCAAGCTGGGGAGTTTCTAGTTGTGGAGTTTCTAGTTGTGGAGTTTCAAGTTGTGGAGTCTCTAGTTGTGGAGTTTCTGGTTGTGGAGTTTCTAGTTGTGGAGTTTCAAGTTGTGGAGTTTCTAGTTGTGGAGTCTCTAGTTGCGGAGTTCCGAGTTGTGGAGTTTCTAGTTGTGGAGTTTCTAGTTTTGAAGTTTCTAGTTGTGGAGTTTCTAGTGTTAGAGTCTCCTGTTGCGGAGTTTCTAGTTCCGGAGTTTCTAGTTGGGGAGTTTCCAGTTGTGGAGTATCTAGTTGTGGATTTTCCCGTTGTGGAGTTTCTAGTTGTTCAGTTGTGGAGTATCTAGTTGTTGAGTTTCTAGTTGCAGAGTCTCTAGTTGTGGAGTTTCAAATTGTGGAGTCTCTAGATGTGGAGTTTCTAGTTGTCGAGTTTCCAGTTGTGGAGTATCTAGTAGTGGAGTTTCGAGTTGTGGAGTTTCTAGTTGTGGAGTTTCTAGTTGCGGAGTCCCTAGTTGTGGAGTTTCTAGTTGCGGAGTCTCAAGCTGCGGAGTTTCAAGTTGTGGAGTTTCAAGTTGTGGAGTTTCAAGTTGTGGAGTCTATAGTTGTGGAGTTTCTAGTTGCAGAGTATCTAGTTGTGGAGTTTCCAGTTGTGGAGTTTCTAGTTGTGAAGCTGTGGAGTCTCTCGTTGTGGAGTTTTTAGTTGTGGAGTTTCTAGTTATGGAGTTTCGAGTTGTGGAGTCTCTAGTTGTGGAGTTTCCAGTTGTGGAGTATCTAGTTGTGGAGTTTCCAGTTGTGAAGTATCTAGTTGTGGAGTTTCCAGTTGTGGAGTATCTAGTTGTGGAGTTTTAAGTTGTGAAGTTTCTAGTTGCGGAGTTTCTAGTTGCGGAGTTTTTAATAGCGGAGTTTCTAGATGTGAAATTTCAAGTTGCGGAGTCTCAAGTTGTGGAGTTTCCAGTTGTGGAGTTTTTAGTTGTGGAGTTTCTAGTTGTTGAGTTTCTAGTTGTGAAGTCTCTAGTTTTGCAGTTACTAGTTGTGGAGTTTCTAGATATGGAATTTCTAGTTGCCGAGTCTGTATTTGTGGAGTTTGTAGTTGTGGAGTTTCTAGTTGTGGAGTTTCTAGTTGTGGAGTCTCTAGTTGCGGAGTTTCTAGTTGCGGAGTTTCTAGTTGTGGAGTTTCTGGTTGTGGAGTTTCTAGTTGTGGAGTCTCAAGTTGTGGACTTTAAACTTGTGGAGTTTCTCGTTTTGGAGTTTCTAGTTGTGGAGTTTCTAGTTGTAGAGTCTCTTGTTGCGGAGTTTCTAGTTGTGAAGTTTCTGGTTGTGGAGTTTCTAGTTGAGGAGTTTCAAGTTGAAGAGTTTTTAGTTGTGGAGTGTCTAGTTGTGGAGTTTCCAGTTGTGGAGTTTCGAGTTGTGGAGTTTCTAGTTTTGGAGTTTTTAGTTGTGGAGTTTCTAGTTGTGGAGTCTCTAGTTGTGTAGTTTCTAGCTGCGGAGTTTCTAGTTGCGGAGTTTCTATTTGTGGAGTTTCTAGCTGCGGAGTTTCTAGTTGCGGAGTCTCTGGTTGTGGAGTTTCTAGTTGTGGAGTTTCTAGTTGTGGAGTTTCTAGTGGTGGAGTTTCTAGTTGCGGAGTTTCTAGTTGTGGAGTTTCTAGTTGTGGAGTCTCTAGTTGCAGAGTTTCTAGTTGTGGAGTTTCTAGTTGTGGAGTCTCTAGTTGTGTAGTTTCTAGCTGCGGAGTTTCTAGTTGCGGAGTTTCTATTTGTGGAGTTTCTAGCTGCGGAGTTTCTAGTTGCGGAGTCTCTGGTTGTGGAGTTTCTAGTTGTGGAGTTTCTAGTTGTGGAGTTTCCAGTTGTGGAGTATCTAGTTGTGGAGTTTCAAGTTGTGGAGTTTCTAGTTGCGGAGTTTCTAGTTGCGGAGTTTTTAATAGCGGAGTTTATTGTTGTGGAGTTTTTAGTTGTGGAGTTTCTAGTTGTTGAGTTTCTAGTTGTGAAGTCTAGTTTTACAGTTTCTCGTTGTGGAGTTTCTAGATATGAAATTTCTAGTTGCCGAGTCTCTATTTGTGGAGTTTCTAGTTGCGGAGTTTCTAGTTGTGGAGTTTCTGGTTGTGGAGTTTCTAGTTGTGGAGTTTCAAGTTGTGGAGTTTCTAGTTGTGGAGTCTCTAGTTGCGGAGTTTCTAGTTGTGAAGTTTCTAGTTGTGGAGTTTCTAGTTGTGGAGTATATAGTTGTGGAGTTTCTAGTTGTAGATTTTCTAGTTGTGGAGTATCTAGTAGTGGAGTTTCCAGTTGTGGAGTTTCTAGTTGTGGAGTTTCTAGTTGCGGAGTACCCCATTGTGGAGTTTCTAGTTGCGGAGTCTCAAGCTGCGGAGTTTCAAGTTGTGGAGTTTCTAGTTGTGGAGTCTCAAGTTGTGGAGTTTCAAGTTGTGGAGTTTCAAGTTGTGGAGTCTCTAGTTGTGGAGTTTCTAGTTGCAGAGTATCTAGTTGTGGAGTTTCCAGTTGTGAAGTATCTAGTTGTGGAGTTTCCAGTTGTGGAGTATCTAGTTGTGGAGTTTTATGTTGTGAAGTTTTTAGTTGCGGAGTTTCTAGTTGCGGAGTTTTTAATAGCAGAGTTTCTAGATGTGAAGTTTCAAGTTGCGGAGTCTCAAGTTGTGGAGTTTCCAGTTGTGGAGTTTTTAGTTGTGGAGTTTCTAGTTGTTGAGTTTCTAGTTGTGAAGTCTCTAGTTTTGCAGTTACTAGTTGTGGAGTTTCTAGATATGGAATTTCTAGTTGCCGATTCTGTATTTGTGGAGTTTGTAGTTGTGGAGTTTCTAGTTGTGGAGTTTCTAGTTGTGGAGTCTCTAGTTGCGGAGTTTCTAGTTGCGGAGTTTCTAGTTGTGGAGTTTCTGGTTGTGGAGTTTCTAGTTGAGGAGTTTCAAGTTGTGGAGTTTCTAGTTGTGGAGTCTCAAGTTGTGGACTTTAAACTTGTGGAGTTTCTAGTTGTGGAGTTTCTCGTTTTGGAGTTTCTAGTTGTGGAGTTTCTAGTTGTAGAGTCTCCTGTTGCGGAGTTTCTAGTTGCGGAGTTTCTAGTTGGGGAGTTTTCAGTTGTGGAGTTTCTAGTTGTGGAGTCTCAAGTTGTGAAGTTTACACTTGTGGAGTTTCAAGTTGGGGAGTCTATAGTTGTGGAGTTTCTAGTTGTATATTTTCTAGTTGTGGAGTATCTAGTTGTGGATTTTCCAGTTGTAGAGTTTATAGTTGTTGAGTTGCGCAGTCTCTAGTTGTTGAGTTTCTAGTTGCAGAGTCTCTAGTTGTGGAGTTTCAAGTTGTGGAGTCTCTAGATGTGGAGTTTCTAGTTGTCGAGTTTCCAGTTGTGGAGTATCTAGTAGTGGAGTTTCGAGTTGTGGAGTTTCTAGTTGTGGAGTTTCAAGTTGTGGAGTCACTAGTCGTAGAGTTTCTAGTTGCCGAGTTTCCAGTTGTGGAGTATCTTGTAGTGGAGTTTCCAGTTGTGGAGTTTCTAGCTGTGGAGTTTCTAGTGGCGGAGTCCATAGTTGTGGAATTTCCAGTTGCGGAGTCTCAAGCTGCGGAGTTTCAAGTTGCGCAGTTTCTAGTTGTGGAGTCTCAAGTTGTGGAGCTTAAAGTTGTGGAGTTTCAAGTTGTGGAGTCTCTAGTTGTGGAGTTTCTAGTTGCAGAGTATCTAGTTGTGGAGTTTCCAGTTGTGGAGTTTCTAGTTGTGGAGTTGCGGAGTTTCTGGTTGTGCAGTTTCTAGTCGTGGAGTTTCTAGTTGTGGAGTTTCGAGTTGTGGAGTCTCTAGTTGTGGAGTTTCTAGTTGTGGAGTTTCCAGTTGTGGAGTATCTAGTTGTTGAGTTTCCCGTTGTGAAGTATCTAGTTGTGGAGTTTCCAGTTGTGGAGTATCTAGTTGTGGAGTTTTAAGTTGTGGAGTTTTTAGTTGCGGAGTTTCTAGTTGCGGAGTTTTTAATAGCGGAGTTTCTAGTTGTGAATTTTCAAGTTGCGGAGTCTCAAGTTGTGGAGTTTCCAGTTGTGGAGTTTTTAGTTGTGGAGTTTCTAGTTGTTGAGTTTCTAGTTGTGAAGTCTCTAGTTTTGCAGTTTCTAGTTGTGGAGTTTCTAGATATGGAATTTCTAGTTGCCGAGTCTGTTTTAATAGAGTTTGAAGTTGTGGAGTTTCTAGTTGTGGGGTTTCTAGTTGTGGAGTCTCTAGTTGCGGAGTGTCTAGTTGCGGAGTTTCTAGTTGTGGAGTTTCTGGTTGTGGAGTTTCTATTTGAGGAGTTTCTAGTTGTGGAGTTTCTAGTTTTCGAGTTTCTAGTTGTGGAGTTTCTAGTTGTAGAGTCTCCTGTTGCGGAGTTTCTAGTTGCGGAGTTTCTAGTTGGGGAGTTCCCAGTTGTGGAGTTTCTAGTTGTGGAGTTTCTAGTTGTGGAGTCTCAAGTTGTGGAGTTTAAACTTGTGGAGTTTCAAGTTGTGGAGTCTTTAGTTGTGGAGTTTCTAGTTGTAGATTTTCTAGTTGTGGAGTATCTAGTTGTGGATTTTCCAGTTGTGGAGTTTCTAATTGTTGAGTTGCAGAGTCTCTAGTTGTTGAGTTTCTAGTTGCAGAGTCTCTAGTTGTGGAGTTTCAAGTTGTGGAGTCTCTAGATGTGGAGTTTCTAGTTGTCGAGTTTCCAGTTGTGGAGTATCTAGTAGTGGAGTTTCGAGTTGTGAAGTTTCTAGTTGTGGAGTTTCTAGTTGTGGAGTCCCTTGTTGTGGAGTTTCTAGTTGCGGAGTTTCTAGTTGTGGAGTTTCAAGTTGCGGAGTCTCAAGCTGGGGAGTTTCTAGTTGTGGAGTTTCTAGTTGTGGAGTTTCAAGTTGTGGAGTTTCTAGTTGCCGAGTTTTCAGTTGTGGAGTATCTAGTAGTGGAGTTTCCAGTTGTGGAGTCCCTAGTTGTGGAGTTCCTAGTTGCGGATTTTCCAGTTGTGTAAATTCTAATTGTTGAGTTGCAGAGTCTCTAGTTGTTGAGTTTCTAGTTGCAGAGTCTCTAGTTGTGGAGTTTCAAGTTGTGGAGTCTCTAGATGTGGAGTTTCTAGTTGTCGAGTTTCCAGTTGTGGAGTATCTAGTAGTGGAGTTTCGAGTTGTGAAGTTTCTAGCTGCGGAGTTTCTAGTTGCGGAGTCTCTGGTTGTGGAGTTTCTAGTTGCGGAATCTCTAGTTGTGGAGTTTCTAGTTGTGGAGTTTCTAGTTGTGGAGTTTCTAGTTGCGGAGTTTCTAGTTGTGGAGTTTCTAGTTGTGGAGTCTCTAGTTGCAGAGTTTCTAGTTGTGGAGTTTCTAGTTGTGGAGTTTCAAGTTGTGGAGTCTCTAGTTGTGGAGTTTCTAGTTGCGGAGTATCTAGTTGTGGAGTTTCCAGTTGTGGAGTTTCTAGTTGTGGAGTTTCTAGTTGTGGTGTTCCGAGTTGTGGAGTTTCTAGTTGTGGAGTTTCTAGTTGTGGAGTTTCCAGTTGTGGAGTATCTAGTTGTGGAGTTTCCATTTGTGAAGT
>NW_027465636.1:0-20215 GCF_043290135.1 Rhipicephalus microplus | reverse complement strand
TATATATATATATATATATATATATATATATATATATATATATTTATTTTGAGCCAAGAATTGGCAGCTTTCTTCTCATGCGAACATAAGTTTTATTTCAAACCCAGTTGATATTGCCTACCATTCTAAGTGCCTTGCTGATGTATTTAGCGCGCACATGTCTTGGGAGTCTCATGTCAACTCAGTGCTAACAAAATTAGTTGCAATAGAGGGAATAGTCGGTCGGCTTCAATACATTCTGTCTCCAAAAATTAAAATCCTAGTTTACAATTCTGTTTTCTATTCACGTCTTAACTATTGTCAACTTGTTTGGGGTACGACTTCTCTAATATACAAAAAGTTTACGTTATGCAGACACGATATATGCGAAATGTTTATAATGTTGGATATAATGCAACAACCATTGGCTTCTTTCGAAAAGCTCGTAATATAACCATTCATAAATTGTACTAATATAGGATGAGTTCTAGATATAAATATAAAGTAAGACATAACATACATAATCTAGACACCCTAGCACATTCGGCAACAAATGACCACAACTATCGTTTTTAAAACGAGGCATAGAGAGCATTGGAAAGTTGTCACACCCAGTCTGAATACTAGTATGGAGCGCTTATGTTATTTTTTACCATAATTATTAAACCATTTTCAGGTAATCAATTTTCATTTGTTTTGCTGTTCCTCAGCTGCACTCAGGTCTATGTTTGTATAAGAAAAATAATTCAGTGATCCCGGCACTCTAATTTTCTATGCTTTGTTTGGAGGGTACTGTATATTTTTATTCTGCATTAATCATAAGTTTTCATGTTTTCGTTTGTGGAATTGAATCTGTGGTGCTACCCCCAAGTCATATATGTACATAGAGAAATTTGGACTACGATCTAGTCAAGCCACCTCTCGGCAGCTTTTTTCCGTAGTCCTCCATCTGTAAATTTGTACAGGGTGGAAATAAAATTTGATTTCATTTGATATATATATATATATATATATATATATATATATATATATATATATATATATGTGTGTGTGTGTGTGTGTGTGTGTGTGTGTGTGTGGTGCGTTGTCGGTTTAGGACTAATTGAGATTGCACTTTGCTCCTGGTAACATTCAAAGTGCTACTGCGTACACACATGAAAAGTGGCAGCAGACAGAAACGCACGTGCGCTTCTGCTTTTCAGCTGACTGTCTTTTCCGGACAAAGCACCGGGACCCTCGTTTTAGCCGCTCTATAGGTTTCCAATGAAGAGACCCAAAGAGACTGATCGCACTTTGTAAGCGGCTGCAACTCCCTTTCGGTAGCTCTATTCGTACTGCGCAGCGGCTGACCTTGCAGCGTCCGCTAACCTAGAAGCAATTCCGTGGGGAAGCTGCCAATTCAAACTGCATTAAACACGTATGTACATATATTTCAGACAAACAAACTGATGCTGATGTGTATACGAATGAGTCGCGTCTGGCATCGAGCAATGGGAGCGAAGCTTGAGGCCTCGCAAAGTATACGGTGAGCGATGAAAACAGCGGAACCGAGCCCCGAATGAGGAGACACCGGAGCAGGAAAGTATATAAAGCGAGAAGTTCCAACAGTGCAGGCGATGGAGAAGAAAAAAAGAAAGAAAGGCGAACCGCAATAGAATGCGAGGCTTTTGCATGGTACCCATGGATCCGCGGTCGGTTCAAAACGGCCGGTTGGCGGAAACGGAAACGGGTCATTGCGTCCGAGCGAAAAAGAATGGCAGTCATTGGCGAAACAAACCGTAGAAGCTTGGCTGTGCATGGCTGACGTGCTTACAACGGGCCCTTCCGTCGCGCCATCTTCTTGAATCTCAATTTGAAGACGGCGCCCGCGATGGCACGCACCACCGGCTCCGCAATTGCGAAACTTCGGGCTCTGCATTCCGGCCATCGCCGCCATGGTAGAAACTTCGTGGATTTTGCGCCGCCATGTACAGAAAATCACTTTGCCGGCATGTTTTCCTACTGCCTATTGGGTGCACGCGCGAAACCTGATTAGAGGAACTATCATGACGCTCAAGTCTTTAGTTTCCAAGCATACTTTTTTAAGGTGTCACGCTGGGGACTCAACAACAAATACAGCAATAATTTTCTTCTTGCATTGCCAAAATGCTACTGGACCGTTAGCAATCTATGTTTACGCTAGTGAAATGAGCCATGTGAAGGGAATTGATTGGCACATGTAATCTGATTACAATATGTGTTTACAGCCACGTTCTAGTTAGCTATGAGGAACGAAAACAAAGTCCCCTTGAGAATTTAAAGGACAGAAAATTAAACAGGGAATTTTGTTACGTTTATCAGTGCATCATTTATTTCATTCTGAAGGGGAGCGTATTAGAAAAGTCAAGAATCTTGTAACAAAAAATTATCATGAAAATTATAAAGCTTTGAAACTTTACCAGACATGTGAAAAAAATGTAAAGAGCGCTTTCCTTATCAGGCAATTATCTTCACGGTTGCTAGCTAAATGTACTATATCGCTTTATTTTTTTCTCTGGAATCCTATTTCTTTATGACATTACACAATGGTCGGTACAAACTCCTTAATTTCTCTATTTCGATAATTGGACCCTCAGGCACGTGTGCAACACTTGCAGAATCTGAAACGCCTGATCGTAAACAAGCGCCCGATTGAGAGGACATAAGTTATTGGAAAATGACGCATACAAGTAGGCAAAGAGTTTCCTAAATATACAATAGAGGAAACTCCAGCACTTGTGCCTACGGGAGCTGCAATGTATGGTGCTTCCGGATTTGTCCCAGCTTCATACTTCTGGGTCCATGCGTGTTCGTGTGGGTTGTAGCTGTTTTCTCACGAAACGAAAACCGGCCAATGTTCAGCGGTTGCGCTTCACCACCTTATGTTTTTAGGCTTATCATTTCGTCACCTAGTTCAAAAGGATTCGTTAATTTCTTCGAAAGAAATCCGGAACACTGCAATAAACGATTCAACAAATGCGATTCGCCGCCCACAAGTACGAAGACTATGCATATAAGTCTACTATTCATCATTACCATTGTCGCTGAACGATCGCAGTGCCAGAGTCATGGCTAGTTAATTTTAGAAATATCTATGCAAGTACGCACACATGTTAGCGGTGCACCTTTGGAAGTCGCATTTTTGTACACTCGCCACGACCGGGTTTTTCGCATACAACGCTGCCACTGATACCTGTGGGTTGTCTAAGCTTCACTTAAAAGCGTACGGGAAGGTCGTATCAATGCCTTAGAGTGAACAGGCAGTCGGGGTTGGGATAACTGGAGTTACTGTACATGCTATACATTTAGGGTGCATATATGTACAGTAACTCGAGGGGTAACAATATAAAGTCTGGCGATGACCTAGAAGAATATGAAGTGTAGTACTATTAGCAAATTTGCACAGAATAATGATTGATACGTGGGGTTTAACATCGCAAAACCGCCATATGATTATGAGAAACGGCGTAGTGAAGGGCTTCGGAGATTTTGACCAGCTGGGGTTCTTTAACCTCACCCAAATCTGAGCACACGGGCCTACAGCATTTCGGCCTCCATCGAAAATGCAGCCGCCGCAGCCGAGCTTCGATCGCAAGATCAGCGGGTCTGTGGCCGAGTATCTTAGCCACTAGACCACCGTGGCGTGGTTCGTGTTTTCTGAAGAGGCGTAAGTTAAGCTGACTGATTCCTCAGTAAAACGAAACTTGATTAGCACAAATCAAACTGTTCTGTTCTGTTTCAACTGTTTTGCTGTGGAGAGGTTGAGGTGCTATTGCCTCGGCTACTCCATTTCACAAAGTCCTGCAGCGAAAAATAAAATAATAATACAGAACAGTACCCAAAAATTAACAATACGGAAAAGAAAAAAACATAATAGCACACTGAAACCAGTTCAAATATCATGCCAATACAGTTTTCTTCGCGCAGTTCACACAGTCATAAACTACTTACGCACACCTTACTAATCTAATGTCAGTATATACATGACCACATTTTATATAATACCCATCTCTGGCTGTCTGTTATAGGCGCTTGTCCAGACCGGTCTCCACTAAAAAGTCTGTCAGGAAGATTATTGCCTTTTTCTGGAGATGCATCTCAGGCCACGGTCCAAGTAGTTTCTTTATTGTGAGGGGCCGTCAGTCCAAACTTGCTAATTTGTTCTTTAATTTTTCTCGTTCATTCGCGTATTTAACGCACTCCAAAAGAATATGATGAACATTTTCTTCTGTATGACCACAATGGCATTCCGGTGAGTTGGATCGATGTATCTTGTGCAGGAAGCTGTTTGTTATGCTACTTCCAATCTAAGTCGGTGGATCAATGTCTCTAGGTGTCGTGGGAGGTCTGACGCTATGGAAAATTTTCTGTGTGGATCAACCTCATAAAGTACTGTTTCCTTTGATTTAGGGCTCTCAAACCACTTCTCCATCGAACAATGGTTAGCTCCTTGTGATATAAAATGTCGAATATCCGCCCCAGACATACGAATTGCGCAATCCCGTCCTTCCTTCAATGCTTTCTTCGCGAGGCTATCACCATCTTCATTTCCATTTATTCCAATGTGGCTAGGTATCCATTAGAATACGTTTGTGACCCTGCGATGAGGTATATTCCCCAGTTTCTGCGATACATTGTGCTATTTCATATTTCACCATGTTTGTAAGGTGATCTCACATTTCTGATTTGCTGAAGAGCAGGTTTGCTATCAGTGCATATCACCCAATTTCGTGGCTCGGGATTCTCGCAAGATAAGGTTAACTGCTTCAAAGATAGCTACCAATTCTGCTGTCGTCGATGAAGATTTGTGCGATAATTTGTACATCTTCTTTTTCTGAATTTCGGGTATAAAGACCGCAGAGGCTGACGCTTCTTCTGTGCATGATCCGTCTGTATATATCTTCGTTTTTTCATTATGCATTACTTGAAGCTGATGAAGCACCAACTGTGCTGCTACTAGAGGTGCCATGTCTGCTTTCTTCTCTATGCCGTCTATTACATGAATAACGTTGAGAAGTGGCAGCGTCCAAGATGGTTTTGAAGGTTTCCCATTGTTAAATTCTGGTACTACTGCTCGAAATGATGATATAGTATCCTGTAGTCTCGTTGCCGTCCTTTGTGTTAGTGCACCAGATAAAAAATGACTTTCATGTTGCGTGAAAATTCTAAATAAATTTGATCGATTGATATGTGGGGTTTAACGTCCCAAAACCACTATATGATTATGAGAGACGCCGTAGTGGAGGGCTCCGAAATTTCCACCACCTGGGTTCTTTAGCACAGGGGCCTACAACATTTCCGCCTCCATCGGAAATCTAAATAAACTTCGAGATGTTTCTTTAGTTCGGAGTACTGCCAAAGGTGGCTCTCGAGCCTTCGCATACACTAATCACTGGAAGATGACCATGGTAAACCCAGACATACTCTCAAGCTCCTTGACAATAACAAGTGAAGTGTCCTTTCGGTGAAGGCTGGAAGTGCGTGCAGCAGAGGCATTGAGTAAGTTACGATGGGGCGTATCCAGGCAACATGTAGGGCTAATAACGACTCTGTAGTACCACCCCATTTGGCCCCGCAGAGATGCCGGAGGATTCGAATGGCCTTTTTTATTGACAATTTTGGGTGAGAAATACCGACGTACAAGCAGTGTGAAAGTGTGAATATATAAAAACAGCTTTAACTCAGAACTTACACACGGACATAAGAAGCAAACTTTGAACCCAGAACCCAGCATATCAAAACAATGCGAAAATTATGGACAAATATGCGTTGACACAAACTATTTAACTCAATCTCGTTTGTTATGACGGGACGCATAATTTTCTACAGAACTTGAGTATCAAACGAGACTAAAGTTCAAAGGCATGGAGAGAGGCTTGAAGAGATCGGAAGGTTTTCGAGAAAGAGCGTCGCTGGAAACAGTTGTTCGGAAAGATGACTTGTCTTCGTCAGGGCGACAGCGTTGCCTTGACGAAGAAAAGCTCACTTGTCAAATAGTTGGCTCCGTGACAATCTTCGTAGTAAATTTTAGAAGTATTTTTTACATCAGGTATACTTGAATGAACACTAAAGAAGTAAAGACTCAGAAAATATCTAACCGCTGCTACAAAAAGTTCATGACCAGGAAGCGCCCCATATTACTTGACATCAGTTGAACTACACGCCGAAAATAAAAGAAAGTAAATTTACGTAGCCGAACCAACTCTAATTCAAGCAATTCAGTGAACTCATTTTCTCAACAGGAGCTTGGCCGACCTCTTCAGCAATTAGTCAAGCGACACTGCACTTCTCTCAGTGCAGTCAGGCTTGCAGAGAAATGGGTTTATTCATATGTTTTCAGGGAAAATCAATAATGAGTACAAATAATGGGTACAAATAATGGGTACAAATTCTTGTGCCCACCCACTTCCTTTAGGAAACTCTGGACAACCTTCGTGGAACGATTGGAAATCCCCGGGTCAGCACACCGCAGAGCTGCGTAAAACATCTAGGGCCGGATTCACAAAACTTATTTACGAGCTAATTTTCACACAAGAGAAATTTTGTCGCGTAAGTCGATTCACGAAGCAAAAAGAAAAGTCGTTAGAGGCCATCGTTTTTCACTTCGGCCGCTGCAACAAAGCGCGCTGCTCCCATTGAGGAACATGTCAGCGATGGTTATGTAGTTGGTATATTTGCTTAGGGCACCAAAAATGCTCCTAAATGTATTCACGGTGGAAAATTGTGCGTAAAAAGAGCGTGGCTAAGAAAAATGCCTGAGAGTGGTCCGGACGACTCTTAGGAACACTGTGGCTACTTGGAACTTGCCGTCGCGGCGTTATACTTCGGTGCCCTGGGGGGTTTTTGAGTTAATTCACGCCCGTGTAGAACTGCCTGATGACTACGGGTGCGTTTTATTTATTTCGGTGCTTTGAGTTTCACGTGTTGTTTCCCTGGTACACAGTGGATGATATTGACAACCACCGTCGACCGATAGGCTCGGAGTCGCATAAAATGACGAATTCTATAGGGCGTAGGTAGCGTCAAATTATGCATGCAAAGATTTGAGATTAGATGTAAGCCAATGTGCTGCGTGAATGGTCAGTGATTTTGAACACGGCACAGCATATGATCAACCTCATTTGTTATATTGTTGTGTTGTACCCCACCTCATCCAATTAAAAGTACAACTCGAGATACCTGCCTCATTTGTTGAAATTACCACCAAAGAGGTTGATAGGAGCACATTCCTTGCATGGTATTAGAAATAAAAGTGAGCGGAACTTTTCAGTTAGCGGTTCATAAGCCTATTCTGTGGTTGTGTCTAGTGTACTTTGATTGCCTCTAAGTGTCCAATGGGCACGATCTTTGAAATACAGCTGTCTATACACTTTCGGATGATCTAAACGGGTGCGTACTTAGTAAACCTAAGCGTATACGGGGTGTGCGTGACAACGCATAGAACAACAAAAAAATTAAGCGTTTCCGCTTTCACTGTTCTGAAACCAATATAGGCCGTGATAATATGGCAAGCAGTGTGCATAAAATGACCCTAGTAATTTTAAGTGGCACCGAAAATGTGCAAACTTTCATGACTCTGGAGCAAACCTTGGGTTAATTTGTCCCTGGAACAGTTACCAGCCGTTCAACTTGGCGCACGATTATTAAAAGGTAGAGTGAGCCACTGACGTGTATTTTGTGCGACGCAGCGACCACTTGACCTGGGAATAATTGCGTTGTGAAGGCGAAACCCCCGTCGCATGCTCTTGTCGAAGAAGACAACAAACGCGATCAGGCGATGGCTTGGCGACAGGCGCAGCTTGTGATTGGTTGTGAAGGATTACTCTGAACATCAGCTCATTCCATGACATTGACAAAACACTTCTCTCAGCAAGAACAACTGTCGTGTTCGTCATATCTTCTCCCTCGCACATAAGAGCAAATTTCATTTCATCGTGAAAAACGCGCAAGTGCTTTCTTAAGAGCTCACTTACGTCCTACGTACTGCGCAGTACTCGAAAACAAAACGGCGTCGTAAACAGTATAGGTGTGTTGCTGCTGATTTCAACAAACGCTTCTCACATGAGTTACTTCAGCGTTCCACCAGATGCGTTGTGATTACTGCTGCTCTTTCGGTGCGTGTAAGCAGTGTGGAAAGCTGAGGCAGTGTCATGGTGTACGGTACAGCTAAGACTGTGCGTTGGTGTGTTTATCAAGCGGGAATCGGCGCCAGAGTATTGACGGCAACTAGCTCGAGCCTCAGCCTACAATGTGTGTGTGTGTATGTGTGTGTGTGTGTGTGTGTGTGTGTGTGTGTGTGTGTGTGTGTGTGCGTGCGTGTGTGTGTGTGTGTGTGTGTGTGTGTGTGTGTGTGTGTGTGCGTGTGTGTCGGTAACAGTTCGTTGGCTTCACTTTTTAGTCTGTCAGTTAGGTGATGTGCAACGTTTCAGATTGAGAGCGTTTTAGCCCGCTAATTGAGTGACACCAAGTACGTACGGAAACGTAAGGACTACGTGCTGTGTTCGGTTCTTGCTTCGCCACTGGTTAGCCCGTACGCTTCTAATTCATTGTGAGCAGAGTAGTGTTCGGGAGTGAAACGATGTTCGTTCTGAACAATGGTGCTGTGTTGACGTTTCCAAGACTTGTGAAAAGACTGTGCTAGTGTGACCGAAAATTGAAAGACAGCGTTGATAACTGTCTTGTCCTGCGAAGTTGTGGGGTGGGGCTTGGCATTTTTGTTTGTTAACTCGTCACTTCTCCTTTTTGTGATTACCATTCTCTGAGCGCCGTGATGTGGTGAACCGAAGCTGCGAGATGCTAAATTCTGTTGTGGTTCGTGTTACTTTGGCAGCGCACCCAGACTGTTCTTCGGTAAGAACTTGAGAGTTCTATGTGCTAGAAAGAGCCCGTGAACGTCAAGCTCCCTCCGGCCCTCAGAAAGAGCAAAGATTTCACCGGTGCCTTGCTTTGGATGAAGTTGTAGGCCTGTACCGGCTAACTACGGGTTTCCGAGTTCATCTGGCCATTGTTTTGCACGGTAGTAGAGCCTTGACTACAGCCGGTCACGGCCAGTTCTCACACTATAACGGACGTGCACGCCTGGCCAGCCTTCATTGCTGCCATCGGCAGCTTCCAGTCTGCAGATTTTCTTTGTTGCCCCAGTGCACACTTGATTCCTGATGACACTGACGGCTACTGAATGCTGCCATTGGTGAGTTGACTTTGCAGAACTAAAGCTGTTGCTATTCACGCAGTACTATAACGTGTGCAAGGTTTTAAGCCCAGCCGATTTAATGTTTCCCTATGTTAAGTTGAAGTATGAAAAATTTACTACTACTCTTATATACACACATATATTAAGGAGAGGAGGCGGGCAAATACACAAGCAGTTTTTTATGACTTGATATAAGCGAGCTATTGTTGGATTATTAGGAAGGGCCTGTCGATTTACCACGCTTGATAGTTGGAAAGTTAATGTGAACATTATTTTCCAGGAGCCAAGGTGCACTTGAGGAATTTATGTTATTTGGGGAATTCAAGACTCACCCCCCCCCCCATTTGCCTGTGAAGCCAGACCTTACAAGCATAGCTCCTCTACCTGGCATATCTTGTACACATTGCGTTGGTCGCATATGTTGATTTCAACATGTTCATTTCAACCAGAATAAACAAGCTATCACCAGTGCTTGTATACGTGTGTGATATTTATGAATATTGTAATACCTCTTCGCAATTACTATTAAGGACGCCAACCTAGTCAAGCTGAATACACGGATTGTGTTCCATGTACCTTTCATCTGTACTGAAACTGACGCTAATAAATAAATTTTGATTTAAGAATTTATTGTAGTGAACAAAAGCAGATTACCTTTTTATGAGGGAAATCAATTTGCAATTGCTCTGTTCTGCTCTGGACAATCAGGGACCCTCTCAGCAGAACTCGATTAGCTGCTATACTTCATTTTAATCATTGACATCGGCATTACACTGAAGCGCGTAACATGAGAGGAATCAAAAGAGAATACACAAACTAATCGCTCTGTGTCTTCTCTATCTGTCTGTACTCTTTTGCCTTGCTGCTTGTAATGATTCTTACCAAATCAGCTCGAAAACGTGTCCCGACAAAGACAGTCAACTTGGCCGCAAGTAATTAGCTCGCTGCATTTTTAGATTTTCTTTAAAACATCGTGATGACTGATCGCTGGTCGAATATCCAAACAGGTGAAAAGTAATATACCAGGTATATTATTGTTATTTCAGTACTTTTCCTGACGTCTGCTAGGCCAGAAAATTGGCTTTTATATCTATCGCTTCCATTTCAGGCTTTCGCACAGACTAAACGAGAGTCTCTTTCTTTTTTCGCCCTTTTCACGCGTGTGGTAACGTCTCTTGACTTCAAGACTCGTATACACGTCCCTCAGTGCTTTGTTTGCTCGACCATACACCACCGGACGAAAGAAATGCACCGTGTTTTATGAAAAACATTAGCACTGAAACACCTCCTGACGAGTATACCTCTTTTTGTGTAGACACTTATCTACGCGTAAGCGTATCCGCGTTGTCACATTCCGGCTTTATCGAAATGCTGTGGTGCATGGAACCTCCGAAATTGCGCTCACAATTTATTTGATTGCTGCTGTTCTCTATTTTTGAAGAATTCGTCCGCAGGCACAAAAGCCGATACTTTGTCTTGTAATAAGATTAATGTAAGAAAGGCAACCTATTACGTCTAGCTTACCCTTACGTTCACCACTATACCGTGCTCGATTACACCGGATTAGTTGAGTAGCAGCGCAGCTTCATTAAAATGTAAGGTATATGGTAACGTTAAACAGAGGAAATCATTTGAGGCACATTTTCAAACATTGCCTGCATCGATTTATGCATGGTTTCATTGATGTAGTGCACCTGGAGTGTTGCTTACTTGTACTTGGAGAGATAGTGCATGGATTATTGCATATGGGGCTATGAAGATCTTTTTTAGCTACGGTCAATGATGAAGAGTGAGCACTTAGCTTTGAGCCACACAACCAGGCATCTATTTCAACGTGGCATCGCCTAAGCGCTGTAGCAGACGCCCACGGAAATGAAACTGAGATGTACCAAATCATTGGCTATCACCGTATACTCTCGATGCTAGACGCTTCGCGTGCTACCTTGATATTATCGGCACACACTTCTTTCCTTCCTTGTCGTTTCATCGGCTATCGTGTGTCCTCCTCGTCCTCTTAAGTGCCGAATAAACTTAATTCGTACCCGCGCTAGTGTAGTCCCTCGAGATTAGAGAAAGCTTGGCTAAGAAAACCCGTAGCCAAGAGAAAGCTTTGTGAATATGGCCTCTGTTGCCCGAATAAGCCATCTTCGACGAATGCATGGGTGACATGTCCGGCGTTGCTCGATGTGGCTTCCGTTCTCGGCCCGCCATAATTTGCTGTCTTTATCTTTCTCGTAGTCGACACCCCAACCTAGTAAGATAACTGATCGCTATCCAACTTCTAATATCACTGAGTGATGGGCGAGAAGGAGCGAAGGCAAGCGCTACGAACGCAAGTCAATCACTTTCCGTGCTTCGCCTGACCTAAAATGCACAAATTAGGGATAAGAAAGGCCTACAAACAAAAGAGAAGTTATTTAGAGGGGTATCTAATATTTTTATTTGTAAACACTTGCGAAAGCTAATAAATGCGAACATTCACATTACTTTCACTCCGTTCAACCGGATGTTAGGATGCCCGGCAACCGCTACGAGCATGCATTCCTTGAAACCGAAACTAGCGCTGAGTTACGGGGCCTAGTTGAACAGCGCAGATGCCAAAGGACAGCATGCAGAGATGAAAAGGAACGCCTGTGTTGTTCTGTAGAACACTGACTTGAGCGGTTTTTGACTATGTCAAAGTAATAGTGCTATCATGTTTCCCAGACGCTCCTTCATGGGCCTATTAGCAGAAGTACTCGGCAAACATGACAGTAATGATAGCTAAGAGAAAATATGCAACACCAAGACCGAAACGCTAACATGTCTGTTGTGTTTAGGAGACGTCAAACGTTCGAAAACAAAAAATTGTGCAAGACAAGCTTGTCCCGGCAGCACGGTTAATCACCAGCAATATATACATCGTGCGCACTGGCGCGCGAGCTGGTTAATCACGTGGTATTTTTCTGAATATTTTGCGGGCATTATTAGTCAGCTGAAAAACACTAAGAATTAGCAGATATAAAGATCGAAACTGTCTAATTTGATGTTTCGCAAACCGATCTACATTTTGTTTATGGAAACTTCTTCCATATTTGTTCTTTCAAAAGTTAGTTATTTCAAATGATCTAATTAAACAATATTTTAGAAAACAAAAAATACTCGGAATAGTTCGAGGCGACGGTCAGTACCAAACATTTGGGCGCGTCGGTATTGCGTGTGTTGACTTATTTTTAAACTGTGGTTAAAGATAGCTGGGGCACCCTGTATATGCTTCGTACCCCATGCCCTCATCTAAGCAAAGGAGGAGAGGACAACTGTCAATGTGGGGATGCGGGACTGTAAGAAGACATCGTGACGAATTGTGTTTATTAAAAGAAATGTATTCCTTGACTGAAAAGAAAAATTGCATTAAATGCTGCTACATTATAAGGTTGTGCATAAATTGGAGGAGGGTGTACGAAGCATATACACGCTAGCGTTAAAAAGATCACCTCTAGCCTTGAAGAAGACAAATCTACGAGTTGAAATCTTGGCATATCTTTTTTTTTCAGTAATAACTGGTTACATAAAACACGGCATAATACTACCGATACTCGAAGTATGTGGAGTTCGAGGTGTAGCATTAGAACTTATGCATAGTTACTTTAAATCTCTACCTCAGTATTGTTGCTTGCATGTGTACAGCGTAATTAAATATGAGGTTCCACAAGGACAAGGCTCAATTTCATTCATGTCATTAGACATGAATGATACAGCACACGTTTCGCCAAATGATGGAATATTAGTGTTTGTGATGGCACTCATTTCTTTTTTGTTGTTGTTGAAATAGACTTAAAATGCAACAAAATTAAATGTATTTTTTTATTTTCTTCATAAAATACATTCAGTTTTAATGACACAATTCGTCACGATGGCTCTTTATCCTCGCGCACCGGCCCATCCATAAAAAGCACATAAACTAGGCATGAAATAAAGTGGCCAATTGAGCTTGCTAAAGTGGACCTTGTACTCAGTGTCTGTAAATTGCTTTAGTCAACTGCCCTTTTACAGCGAAAGCTGCATGCTATGTGATCACTTTTCGGGTCACGTGCAAATGCATGTTGTCCGTTGCCGCCACCACCGCTGGTGTCGGTGACGACATCGCACAAAATTAGAAAAAAAAAACCTTGCACCAATGATACAGTGGGGCTTGAATCGGGGTCCGCTGGGTACCAGCCCAATATTCTACCACTGAGTTACGCCGGTGCTTGTAATTGGTGAAACTTGCCTAAGGCGGGCATGACCTAGCACCAATGGCACAATAGGGCTTGAACCCTTGAACCCAGGTCCACCGGGTGCCAGCCCAATATTCCACCACTGAGACTGCCTTAGACAGGCTCGAGGTCGGGAAAGCAATCGCGTTAATACGGCTTATAAAGCGTTTTACAACAGCGAAAGAACAACAAGTCGTCACACAATGTCAATAGCGTAACGAGTGGGCCATTCAATGCTCCAACAAATTACAAAATTTTGTTCTTGCTTCCCTATTAACTGTGGCGCAAACACACTTCAGCCTTAATTCCTCATCGCTGTCAGCCACTGCATAAAAAATTGGCACAAAAAATTCCCTACAAATGTTTAGCGGATACCACGCTTCTCAGAAGTATGAAGAAAATAACATAGCGAATGCCGGCCTACTACCCAAAAGCTTATTAATAATGTCCTAGTGGGTACCAAGCAAGTTTGCTTTCAGTAGTTACTCAGTGAGTGTTTTGAAAAGGCTCTGAAAGGCCGCTCTTCTAGCTTTCGCCGTGACTGTGCTGCGCCTACTACGCAGGCCTGGTGTTTTTGCTTGCACACTCGCATCTGAAAGCAAGACTCTCAGTGAGAAAGAAATCTCAATAATGCTGACGTAGAAAAACTATCTGTATTACACCAGCGAGGCCCTCTGAAGCCTAACTCTTTGTAACATTGCATATATAAGCTTTGGTATTGATTACACGCTATACACGCTACAGCGAAACGCCAAAAGAACAAAAGACCTGCATAGATCTGTTTAGAGTAGTCTCCAGAAACCTTGAATAGTTGTGAAATCACTTCGTGAGTGGACACACGGGGCACTTCATGCTTCACATCACATACGTCACCAAAATTCATAGGTAATGAATAAAGCAACGCCAGACAATAGAAGAGTACCTATCAAATATGAAATCATGCCGTTTTACGCGCATCCTATAGTTGTTGATGAAACTATGAACTTTGAAACGAGTCACTAGTTTAAATATGCAATATCAAGCATGTTTCTTAATACAATATATTTATTGAATATAAACAAATTTAAACTGTTCGTCATTATAACATGGTATGAATAATACGTTGTAAAATGCATACTATGTGCTTGTATAATCAATGCTTCTGCATTCTTGTATTAGCTACTACTTGTGCTTATACATGCAATAGATATTTTGTGATGTGTTCAAAAATTGTGTATCGCACTGTTCTTTCATTTCTGTTCGCAATAAATAATGTAATACTTTTGTTTTATTATTACTGATGTTTCTTAAGTGCTTTTTGATTATACAGAACATACATCCTATACAGGAGGACACTGCCCTTATTTCGCGTTAGATCTTGCTGGTACCTCTCATATGTTTTGTCCAAATGAAATAACATATACCTGCTCAACAACTTTTAGAGGGTACCGAAGACGTAGTGCCCATGCCAATTTGGTTTACAGCTATATTAGAACAAAGCCAGTAAAACTAGGAACAAAGGTTACGGAAGAGTAATTGGTCACATCGTGAAACAACTGGAATTGTTATCAGTCTCTTCTGTTTTATATACCACATGCCACTAGCTACTATTAATAGCATCGCGTGGTCCAGGCTTTTGTTTTTTGTGCCTGTCTACTCCATAAGTCATGATAAATTTTCCGTAAATGCCAACTCATCTATGTGATTTGATATTTCCTCAAAGCACCCTGTTTTCTTTATGTATCGCCTTTTTAGTTTCACGTTTATTTTTCTTTAGCTACTATTTCAAAGCACAGAAAAAGCTCTCAAGCGTGTCGCAATAAGCGCAGCTCAAGATATACGAACAAATAACAATAAAAATCTATATTGTTGCAGTATTAAGTGCTGTATACTGCATGGTTAGAGGGTTCGACATAGCCACTTGATGCTTTTGGGTATCAATACAAAAGTCCTTCTATATCTGCGTAATTTGCATTAGTAAGTTAAAGTTGTTACAGCTTGTTGACGCGCCCGCACCGCTTCCGTTTCGCAAGCTCTCACCGTGGTGTCTTGACGGCGAGCGTACGATGCAGCCGCTTTGCGAACCCTCCACTCTACCGCCAACTTGCCCCTCTTCGTGTTCATAGTAGCGGGGTAGCAGTATTTAGGCGCACTGAGTGACGGCCGGTGAAATAGAAAGAAAACGCTACAAGAGGTGTGGCCTTTTATCGGTCTCCTACTGAACTAGTGGGCACCATCCAAATTAAATTAGAGAACAGGGGTGCCTTTAGCGAGAGCGGTGAATACTGGCGTGGCTACAGCGGCCAGACGGGAGGCAAGCCTCGACCCTAGAAAGCTTCGCCCGTAAAATAACAAGGCACAGGGTCGGTATGCCCGACCGTAGTTCCGCATGACAGGTACCAACAGCATCGAGCCCCCGGTTACGCGATGAATACACGAAGAATGAACAAACTTCGGAGCAGCACATTATACAAGGACAGAATCATCAGAGGTGCGTTGCTTCTAAATGTATCTTGCTTGCAATCAGCCAAGTCTATTTAAAAATAGTGCTGTGTTGGTGACTTAGGAACTTTGAAATATCATGTTTCAAGCTTGAAAACAGAACGTAGACAAAAGTTTGCTCTAGTTTAGCTAAAAAACTTAATTCTATTCCCATTCCATTCCAACCAAAAGACGCCTGATTCCTTTCCCCTTTCATTCCTCTAAGCTTTGTCTTCATTTCATTCACATTCCATTCCAGGGTAGCGAAATTGTGAAATGACTAAGTCATCAAGATTCCTGAGCGGTAACTGTTGGTTTCAAAGCACTCATGTGCCTATTTGGCGGCACATCTGACGAGAAATGTTTTTTCTACTTACTGCGAAGTGCCTGATTCGGCTTTATAAATGGTGGCACCGCGCAACTGTAGCCGCCTGCAGCAAGCTGCACAGAGTTAAACTACATCATTACGTCAATACTTAGTGGAAAGAAAGAGTGCCTGAGTGTTTGTAAGTAAGTATATAGCAGTGTGCCGACACAGGATTCAAATTGTTGAGTTTTTGTAGCATTATCAATTTAAGGATCATCATAAAAGGAGCTACTAAGTTGTCAATTGGAGAAACTAAAACGTAGTTGAGGTAAAACGGTACGAACTCAAGTACGATATGGCTTACGTGGGTAGATTCATACCAGCAAGGCTGGGCAGTACCGAAGGTACATGTATTTTGACGTGATTGGTTGATTGATTTGTGGGGTTTAACGTCCCAAAACCACCATATGATTATGAGTGACGCCGTAGTGGAGGACTCCGGAAATTTTGACCACCTGGGGTTCTTTAACGTGCAGCCAAATCTGAGCACACGGGTCGACAACATTTCTGCCTCCATCGGAAATGCAGCCGCCGAAGCCGGGATTTGATCCCGCGACCTGCGGGTCAGCAGCCGAGTACCTTAGTCATTAGACCACCGCTGCGGGGCTGTATTTTGAAATACTATCTTTAATATTCTTTGGGTATCTTGTATCTTTATCGTGATACTTTTCGCAAGACGAGTATTTGTATCTGTATTTCTATTACATTCGGCAATGTATCGTGAATCCCGGCTGCGGCGGCTGCATTTCCGATGGAGGCGGAAATGTTGAGGCCCGTGTGCTCAGATTTGGGTGCACGTTAAAGAACCCCAGGTGGTCAAAATTTCCGGAGCCCTCCACTACGGCGTCTCTCATAATCATATGGTGGTTTTGGGACGTTGAACCCACAAATCAATCAATCAAGCAATGTATCGTGTATCATAAGATACAAGTTACTCCGGTCTCAATGCTATACCATGCGAAATATTAATCGCTGACTGAACTCCACTGCCCAACTGAACTGAACTCCACTGCTGGCTGGCTTTGGTGCCACTAAGCTACCGGAATAAAACTAGGGGCCATGACATAATTTTTTTTTCGCTCGACTACACGACTACACCAGTCAGGACAAGCGACGAGGTGTGTGCGACCCATTTGATGAAGCAGAGCAACACGAGAGAGCTCGCACAGTCTCGACAGAAACAACGTTCATCTGCTGGCCCACCACCCTTTAGTTTTAGAGATTCTGTTGAGTCTGAGCCATGGCACCTACACTTAGCCACTTGAAGCGCCATGTACCAGAATGCAATGCGCACGGCGATGACAGCACAAATTTAGATGCTGCTCTCCAGCATAGACCTATAGCACTACCGGTACTGATGCTGTATCTAATAAAACAAGCAATTACGTATCAGATGATATTTTGGCATACCATGCCATTTTCTTCCTGATGTTAGCGTTCAAAGACTTCTTGAAATTATATTATGACTGTTAGCACAAGCGTTTTCTCAGTTGTGCTTGTCCTGCGTCCCATGCAACACATATAGTAACCTTAACGTTTTTTGTTTAGTCTCCTGAATGAAATATGTCGTCTTTAACGAGCCACTCACCAGGTTTGATAAATTTTGAGCTGATAAGCGCAATGCGTAGAGGAGGCGTTCATGATCACGTCTGCCAAAATTTGCAACGCTACGGGCCGCGGAAGTGGGTCAACTATAAAGATGAACACTGCTCCTCCTCGCCTCTGCCGGCGTGCCTAGAGAGTGAGGGCATGACGTGCGCGCATGAATGGCCCTACGTACATGACAATGCAGTGACGCTGGTCCTCTACGTAGACGACCGCGCTCTCACGTTGTAGGCAGAGGCACGTAATATGGCGAAAATTATTTAACACGGCATGCGTAGTTTACGTTATTTGTTGCTTGAAAGGATCAATACAACTCTAGATAAATAATGAGACGCAATAAGGGAATGTGAACGTCTTCTTTGCATTTTTCTCCCACGAATTTCAACGTGATGCAGCGCTAATGTGTCGGCGTTTCGCATGCGTTCGTGTACCCGCGGTCAGCGCATGGAGCAGACGACCGCCGTGGAACGCTCCTATGGGTTCGCGCACTCAATGTGCTCATCTATTCAACCACGTCTAAACCAGCGTTTCCATACGATCCTGCAGAAATAGGCAGAAAACCATGAAATAACGCTGGTCAACAAAGCAACGCCGCTCACATGCTCGGAGGTTGGTCTTGTTTGGGCACGTCATGCGCACGTCACCTCTTGGTCGGATGCCGCAGAGGGTGGGGAAGAGGTTTGGCTTGCGAAGGCTACGTAAAGAAGTGGCAAGGGTTTCGAGCTCGCCTCGTTTCAGTCGTCTTCGTTTTCTTGTTTCGCGCCGCTTCAAGAAACCTGTTTTCTCCGCTCCTGATGAACCGATTCAAAAAAATTTTGTGGCGAAATGTTCCTCATTGGACACCCAACAACTACCACTCTTTAACTATAATTTGGTATGGGGCCTGGTGAGTAGCCCTTTAAAATGCAGCCAAAATAAGCTCTCTTTTTTAATCTTAACTTAAGTTGTCTGCTTCACTTGACTACTACGCACACATTTATATTCACTTGGGATTACTCTTCCGTGAAGGCGATTTCGGAAAGAAATATGTAATTTTGTAGGTATGCGTTGAGTATACAGCAGCAAACATTCTGTTACCTGCTAGTTAAAATGATGCTATTGAGTTTACAACATAATGGTGGAAGAACATAAAGGCTATCTAAAAATATTTTTTAAGGGGGATTCATGAAACATTTGTAGCGTCATCATCGTTAGCCATTTATCATGATCGTCATTTTACTAGTCATCGCACTGCGCTTCTCGGGCAGCTCATGACAGAGCTCGAGGCACTAACCAGAAAAGAACGAGCTCGCGCTTCTGGCGAACTGGACGCCAGCAGATTTATCTCTAAAATAATTTTCAAGATTGGTTTTAGTTTCATTACTTTAATCATCCTGTTACCCTATTCTTGGCCCATCCCCTTTCTGGGTGAGCACCATCCATATGGGGTTATCATCAACATCATCATTATCAGTTGCCGCAGCCACTCCGCTTGAGCAGTTCCAAATAAAGTGGCGAGATCGACAAGGTGATGTCAGCCACCTTCACATTTTTCATGATCCTCGCTACACATTGTTATGTAAATTTGTCTGTTCTTAACAATATTACAACGAGCCATTTTTGGCAAATTTCCACTAACAATAATTTTATTGCCTTACCTCCGCAGGTGAGTTGATAATATTTCATGCCTAATTGTCATAGCTGTTTAGGAGTGCCACCTGTATCGTGCATCTTCACTTATTCACCACGAATGCTTAAAACAGACGGCTTTTCTATATAGGATATAAACGTTTTTTATTATTCTCTGAATTTTAATTATTACGAATATCCAGATCATCGTAGCTATATGCATCAAAAGCGTGAATACTGGCGTTGTTACTCAACGATTGGTGAACCCATGCTGCCATGCACTCTTATTTTAGGTTTTCTTTTCATTGTGGTGTGGTGGGGCTCTAAGTCACAAAATCTTATGGCTGCTTGCCCCAGCCGATTTGAAATGCTTCGTAAGCTTCGAGATAACCTAAAGTTGTCGTTCTAAAATTACGCACTAAGCCTGCTGTGACGGCCACATGTCGATGTAGGCGAAATGTTAGAGGCACAAGTACTTATTTTTGATTTCGTGTTAAAGAACACCCTATGGTCACAATTTTCGGGGCCCTGTGTTCCTCAGAATTGTATCGTAGGTTTAAGATGTAAAAAGTCAACAATTTCTCATATTATGCACTGCACGTTTGTTGATAATTCGCGAGCTTCCGCGTGCACCAGCGATAACGCTGGAAGGTGCGATCACTGCTTTACAAATACAAGACGCACTCTGCCGATGATTAGGCTAACGAAGGCCAATGACACTGATTGCCGCTATCAGAGGACAACGTATTT
>NW_027465635.1:17500-20224 GCF_043290135.1 Rhipicephalus microplus | reverse complement strand
CCTTAGATGTCCGGGGCCGCACGCGCGCTACACTGAAGGAAGCAGCGTGTCTTTATCCCTGTCTGAAAAGACTGGGTAACCCGTGGAACTTCTTTCGTGATTGGGATAGGGGCTTGCAATTGTTCCCCTTGAACGAGGAATTCCCAGTAAGCGCGAGTCATAAGCTCGCGTTGATTACGTCCCTGCCCTTTGTACACACCGCCCGTCGCTACTACCGATTGAATGATTTAGTGAGGTCTTCGGACCGATGTCCGGCGCGGCCTTTCGGTTGCGCCGGTCTGTTGGAAAGATGACCAAACTTGATCATTTAGAGGAAGTAAAAGTCGTAACAAGGTTTCCGTAGGTGAACCTGCGGAAGGATCATTAACGGATTGTGAAGGGTGAGCGCCTCAGCTGCGTCTGCGCCCGACACTTTCTGCCGCTGACCCCGTTTGGACGCGGGGTCGGCTTTTCCCCACGGGGCTGCCTGAATGTGGAGCGGCACCCCGTGACAAATTGTTGCGCCCAGCGGACGCCAACACCGCGACCTTGGACGGTCGGCCAGGTGGCGGACGCGGGTACAAACGGCGCAACGCACTCATAGGTCGGCTTTCGACCCGCCACTGCACCGTGGCTCGAAGCGCTCGAAATGCGCGACCCGACCGCTGCGGGACCGCCTAGTACTGTAAACAGGAGCGGCGGAGCGCGAACGGCGAGTCGTGGTTACGTCGGTAGAAGGCGAGGCTGCGCGTTCCCGAAACGCCAGCCGAGTGCCCTCCCGACCGTTCGAGCGTGCAAGAACGAGACCCGACAATCGCGCGGCGACTGCCAAGTACGAGAGGAACGGCACAAGCGTCGGCGGTCGGTCAAGGAACTGGCGATGTGACGGGTCCGCTGTGCACCAGTGCATACCGTCCCGCCGTCCGCGGCAAGCGCCTCCGCGTCCTCGGGTGACGGAGGCTGCCGGTCGGTTCTTGCAGGCGAGGGATCTCGCTGGCACCGGTTCGCGTTGACGCGCGGCCGGTCATGGCACGGCGATGCGACGGCCGAGGTGCGCAGTACTCGATGGAGGAACCGCACGCTCCGATGACCGTCCCGCCCTCCGCGGCGTATGCGTACCGACCGTAATGGTTGCAGCAGCGCCGGCCGGCTTTTGAATTCGCCACACGAAACACGGTGCGAGATCGCGGTTAGGGGAGCGTCGACGTTGCCAGGCGTTTTGCTTGCTGCCGAGGGAAAGGCGGCACGGCCACGTCGCGCTCGTCGCGATTAGCGGGTCTGCGCGCTTTGGGAAGGTGCCGCAACGACTTGCCGAAAGAGGAAGCACGGAAGAACGAGGGACTTGGACGTCCCGACAATTGAACGCACTTGCGGCCAGGCCCTTGCTGGCTTCGTTCTTCCGCCTCGAGTAGGCTCGTACGCGGCTCCGGCGCCGAAAGTGGTCCTTGGCACCGACTTCGGTGGACGTGGGAAGTGCCGCGCAAGTACGGCGCGCCTGGCTCCACCTGTTGGCTAAAGTAGGCAGCCGGATCGGCATTTTGGTGTGCGGTGGCAAACCGTGGATGCGAAAAAAGCTTGTGCGATTTCGTGGAACAAAAAGCGGGGGTCCCCCTTTTTATGCGGAGGAGACCGACCCGCCTGCCGTGGTGAACCGCGACGCCACGGTAAAAACGGGAGAGGCTTGTCGATGGGACCGTGCATCCCGCGCTCCACGGAGGCCGGGAGGCGGCCGCCCGAGGAAATGTGTAGCCGTCGAGGCCCGCATCTGCGTGCACTCTTATCCAAATGGGTGTACCGCAGGCATTTTCTGGTTAGGCGGGCCAATGAGAGCGAGCACACAACGATACCTACGGGTCCGGCTTGGAGAACCGGCTTCGACGCCTCCCGAGTATTTATAGAGGGGTGGACCACGAAAGCACTCGCAAGTAGCGAAAGCGAAACGCCGTCCGAAACACACCGTTTGCTCGATTTGCGGCAGCCGAAAAAGGCGCGGCAGAGTTTTGGAGTCCAAGCGTGCGCTGAAAAGCGCCCTTCTTGGCCACTGTTTGGCCGAGTGCCAGAAACGTTTGGTTTTGACTGTACGGAATTGAACAAACACTTTTTCACGACTCTAAGCGGTGGATCACTCGGTTCTCGGGTCGATGAAGAACGCAGCCAGCTGCGAGACTTGGTGTGAATTGCAGGACACACTGAGCACTGATTCTTTGAACGCACATTGCGGCCTTGGGTCTTCCCTTGGCTTCGTCTGTCTGAGGGTCGGATCACATATCAAGAGAGCCTTCGGCGCACAAGGGAACGTGAGCCGTCGACTCGTTTTGACCGCGTCGGCAACACGGACAGCACGCTGAACACCTCACAGCGAGCGCCAACAGCGGCCACTCAAGGGCGAGACGGTGGCGACCGTCGTGCCAGAGCCCAACCGAAACGGGGGCGACCGACTGCATTGAGGATGTGGCACCTCGTTGAGACCGCCGCAGGACTTCGAGTCGGAAGGAAGCCTGCAGGGAAAGTGCGGTCGAGGTTGCGTACTCCTCTCTGCGACCGGGCGCGCAAGAGCTGCGAGAGCCACGGACGCGCAACTTTAACGCACGGTAAACACGAGGAGCGAAAGCCGGCCAGCAAAGCTTCTCCAGCCGTGCGCAAAGTGCGCGAGATCGCAGCCTTGCGTTGCGCTTGTTGCCCTCGAAGTAAGCAGGGTGTCCCGTAGACCGGGCGCTCGAACACGCTGCGGGGCCGTGCCTCCTC
>NW_027465635.1:0-10000 GCF_043290135.1 Rhipicephalus microplus | reverse complement strand
GCAGACGCGGTTTTCGCGCCGCCCCGGCTGACGCGGTTTCGTGCCGCCCCGGCAGACGCAGTTCGGACTTAGCACTTTTCGGCTGTGCCTGGCTGGCGGCCCACTCACTCGATCGCCATGTCTGTTTGCCACAGTTTTCCCGGTGGTGCCGCACCCGGGCTCGCCCCGGCAGACGCGTTTTTTTTTTCTTTCGCCCCGGCTGACGCAGTTTTCGCGCCGCCCCGGCTGACGCGGTTTCGTGCCGCCCCGGCAGACGCGGTTTTTTGCGCCGCCCCGGCTGACGCGGTTTTTGCCGCCCCGGCTGACGCAGTTCGGACTTAGCACTTTTCGGCTGTGCCTGGCTGGCGGCCCACTCACTCGATCGCCATGTCTGTTTGCCACAGTTTTCCCGGTGGTGCCGCACCCGGGCTCGCCCCGGCTGACGCAGTTTTCGCGCCGCCCCGGCTGACGCGGTTTCGTGCCGCCCCGGCAGACGCGGTTTTCGCGCCGCCCCGGCTGACGCGGTTTCGTGCCGCCCCGGCAGACGCAGTTCGGACTTAGCACTTTTCGGCTGTGCCTGGCTGGCGGCCCACTCACTCGATCGCCATGTCTGTTTGCCACAGTTTTCCCGGTGGTGCCGCACCCGGGCTCGCCCCGGCTGACGCAGTTTTCGCGCCGCCCCGGCTGACGCGGTTTCGTGCCGCCCCGGCAGACGCGGTTTTCGCGCCGCCCCGGCTGACGCGGTTTCGTGCCGCCCCGGCAGACGCAGTTCGGACTTAGCACTTTTCGGCTGTGCCTGGCTGGCGGCCCACTCACTCGATCGCCATGTCTGTTTGCCACAGTTTTCCCGGTGGTGCCGCACCCGGGCTCGCCCCGGCAGACGCGTTTTTTTTTTCTTTCGCCCCGGCTGACGCAGTTTTCGCGCCGCCCCGGCTGACGCGGTTTCGTGCCGCCCCGGCAGACGCGGTTTTTTTGCACCGCCCCGGCTGACGCGGTTTTTGCCGCCCCGGCTGACGCAGTTCGGACTTGGCACTTTTTGGCTGAGCCTGGCTGGTGGCCCACTCACTCGATCGCCATGTCTGTTAGCCACAGTTTTCCCGGTGGTGCCGCACCCGGGCTCGCCCCGGCTGACGCAGTTTTCGCGCCGCCCCGGCAGACGCGGTTTTCGCGCCGCCCCGGCTGACGCGGTTTTTGCCGCCCCGGCTGACGCAGTTCGGACTTGGCACTTTTTGGGCTGAGCCTGGCTGGCGGCCCACTCACTCGATCGCCATGTCTGTTTGCCACAGTCTTCCCGGTGGTGCCGCACCCGGGCTCGCCCCGGCAGACGCGTTTTTTTTTTCTTTCGCCCCGGCAGACGTGGTTCCCCCCCCCCCCCCTTTTCGCTCGCCCCGGCTGACGAGGTTTTCGCGCCGCCCCGGCTGACGCAGTTTTCGCGCCGCCCCGGCTGACGCGGTTTCGTGCCGCCCCGGCTGACGCGGTTTTCGCGCCGCCCCGGCTGACGCGGTTTTTGCGTCGCCCCGGCTGACACGGTTCGGACTTTGCACTTTTCGGCTGTGCCTGGCTGGCGGCCCACTCACTCGATCGCCATGTCTGTTTGCCACAGTTTTCCCGGTGGTGCCGCACCCGGGCTCGCCCCGGCTGACGCAGTTTTCGCGCCGCCCCGGCTGACGCGGTTTCGTGCCGCCCCGGCAGACGCGGTTTTCGCGCCGCCCCGGCTGACGCGGTTTCGTGCCGCCCCGGCAGACGCAGTTCGGACTTAGCACTTTTCGGCTGTGCCTGGCTGGCGGCCCACTCACTCGATCGCCATGTCTGTTTGCCACAGTTTTCCCGGTGGTGCCGCACCCGGGCTCGCCCCGGCTGACGCAGTTTTCGCGCCGCCCCGGCTGACGCGGTTTCGTGCCGCCCCGGCAGACGCGGTTTTCGCGCCGCCCCGGCTGACGCGGTTTCGTGCCGCCCCGGCAGACGCAGTTCGGACTTAGCACTTTTCGGCTGTGCCTGGCTGGCGGCCCACTCACTCGATCGCCATGTCTGTTTGCCACAGTTTTCCCGGTGGTGCCGCACCCGGGCTCGCCCCGGCAGACGCGTTTTTTTTTTTTCTTTCGCCCCGGCTGACGCAGTTTTCGCGCCGCCCCGGCTGACGCGGTTTCGTGCCGCCCCGGCAGACGCGGTTTTTTGCGCCGCCCCGGCTGACGCGGTTTTTGCCGCCCCGGCTGACGCAGTTCGGACTTAGCACTTTTCGGCTGTGCCTGGCTGGCGGCCCACTCACTCGATCGCCATGTCTGTTTGCCACAGTTTTCCCGGTGGTGCCGCACCCGGGCTCGCCCCGGCTGACGCAGTTTTCGCGCCGCCCCGGCTGACGCGGTTTCGTGCCGCCCCGGCAGACGCGGTTTTCGCGCCGCCCCGGCTGACGCGGTTTCGTGCCGCCCCGGCAGACGCAGTTCGGACTTAGCACTTTTCGGCTGTGCCTGGCTGGCGGCCCACTCACTCGATCGCCATGTCTGTTTGCCACAGTTTTCCCGGTGGTGCCGCACCCGGGCTCGCCCCGGCTGACGCAGTTTTCGCGCCGCCCCGGCTGACGCGGTTTCGTGCCGCCCCGGCAGACGCGGTTTTTTTGCGCCGCCCCGGCTGACGCGGTTTTTGCCGCCCCGGCTGACGCAGTTCGGACTTGGCACTTTTTGGCTGAGCCTGGCTGGTGGCCCACTCACTCGATCGCCATGTCTGTTAGCCACAGTTTTCCCGGTGGTGCCGCACCCGGGCTCGCCCCGGCTGACGCAGTTTTCGCGCCGCCCCGGCAGACGCGGTTTTCGCGCCGCCCCGGCTGACGCGGTTTTTGCCGCCCCGGCTGACGCAGTTCGGACTTGGCACTTTTTGGGCTGAGCCTGGCTGGCGGCCCACTCACTCGATCGCCATGTCTGTTTGCCACAGTCTTCCCGGTGGTGCCGCACCCGGGCTCGCCCCGGCAGACGCGTTTTTTTTTTCTTTCGCCCCGGCAGACGTGGTTCCCCCCCCCCCCCTTTTCGCTCGCCCCGGCTGACGAGGTTTTCGCGCCGCCCCGGCTGACGCAGTTTTCGCGCCGCCCCGGCTGACGCGGTTTCGTGCCGCCCCGGCTGACGCGGTTTTCGCGCCGCCCCGGCTGACGCGGTTTTTGCGTCGCCCCGGCTGACACGGTTCGGACTTTGCACTTTTCGGCTGTGCCTGGCTGGCGGCCCACTCACTCGATCGCCATGTCTGTTTGCCACAGTTTTCCCGGTGGTGCCGCACCCGGGCTTGCCCCGGCAGACGCGTTTTTTTTTTTTCTTTTCGCCCCGGCTGACGCAGTTTTCGCCCCGCCCCGGCTGACGCGGTTTCGTGCCGCCCCGGCAGACGCGGTTTTTTGCGCCGCCCCGGCTGACGCGGTTTTTGCCGCCCCGGCTGACGCAGTTCGGACTTTGCACTTTTTGGCTGAGCCTGGCTGGCGGCCCACTCACTCGATCGCCATGTCTGTTTGCCACAGTTTTCCCGGTGGTGCCGCACCCGGGCTCGCCCCGGCAGACGCGTTTTTTTTTTTCCTTCGCCCCGGCAGACGTGGTTCCCCCCCCCCCCCTCCGTCTTTCTTTTTGTTTTTTTTTTCGCCGCGGCTGAAGTGGATTTTTCGGTGCCTCGACGCCCCGGTAGTCGCGGTTTTTCCGTTTCCGCACGGCCCCGGCTGACGCTGCTCGGTCACAGTCGCCTTTTGTGAGGATTGCAGACTTCTTGAGCGCGGGTGTTTTTTTTTTGTTGTTGTTGTTGTTTTATTACGCATTCGCTCCAGCAGACGCTGTTTAGACTTTTTGTTTCCTCTTTTATCCTGCGACGAGGTGACGAGGTTTATTCGGTGCCCCGCCGCCCCGGCTGAAGTGATTTTTCCTGTCCCGTGCCGCCCCGGCTGACGCGGTTGGGACTTCGCGTTTGTTCGGCCGCCACGGGTTTTGGCGCACTCGCTCGGTTGCTTGTTGTTGCCACTTGTTGCGAACCCAGGTTTCTTGAGCGAGCGCGGGCGTTTTTTCTTCCTTTCTTTCTTTGTTCTATGTGTTAGCGAATCGGCCTTTAATATCACACGAGGACTCACAACCAACAATTTTCAGTTTGAAGTGTAAAAAATCTGCAGGTGTTGACGTAACTGACTTGCCCCGTACCCTTGAGTACATCCATGAAGTTCTCGTAGTACTACTAAATCGCATTATTCCAAGTGGAGAAATTCCCATAAACTTGCAAACCTCTACACGAAAATCGGTGCGCGTGATAAAGTTGAAAATTATCGTCCGATATCAAATGTGCCTTCTATAACACAAATTCTAGGAAAAAAAAAAAAAAACACTTGTTCGCCGTTCTCTGCGCCGTGACTGGCAGCACTCCGGCGAAGCGAAACGGGGTCGATTCGAGCACGATATCGGCGTCTTTCGACGTGCTCGCCGGCGACCGTCGCACGAGTACGTCGCACGAGCGCGTCTGCCGGGGCGCCGTTTGCGAAGCCGACGCAAAAGTGGGAACCGCCGCTCGGATGATCGCCGCTTTCGGCAGAGTGAGTGTTGGCACTCCGGGGAAGCGAAACAGCGTGAATGCGCCCACGAAATCGGCGTATTTTGAAGTGCCCGCCGGCGACCGTCGCACGAGTACGGTAAACCGCGTCAGCCGGGGCGTAGTTCGGGACGCCGACGAAAAAGTGGGAAGCGCAACTCGGATCTTCGCCGTTTTTGCAGGAGTGAGTGGCGGCCCTCCTGCGAGACCAAGAAGCATCGATTCGTGCACGAATTCGGCGCCTTTCGACGTGATCGCCGGCGACCGTCGCTCGAGTAGGGCAAACCGCGTCTGCCGGGGCGGGCTTCGGGACGCCGATGCGAAAGTGGGAAACGCTGCTCGGATGTTCGCCGTTTTTGGCCGAGTGAGTGCTGGCACTCGGGCGAAGCCAAACGGGGCCGATTACGGCACGATATCGGCGTCTTTCGACGTGCCCGGCGGCGACCGTCGCACGAGTACGGTAAACCGCGTCAGCCCGGGCGGAGTTCGGGACGCCGATGCGAAAGTGGAGAACGCCGCTCGGATCTTCGCCGTTTTTGGAGGAGTGAGTGGCGGCACTCCGGAGAAGCCAAGGAGCGCCAATTAGCGCACGATATCGGCGTCTTTCGACGCGCTCGCCGGCGACCGTCGAACGAGTAGGGCAAACCGCGTCTGCCGGGGCGGGGTTTACGACGCCGACGCAAAAGTGGGAACCGCCGCTCGGATGTTGGCCGTTTTTGGCAGAGTGAGTGCTGGCACACCGGCGACGCGAAAGAGCGCGAAAGCGCCCACGAAAGTGGCGTATTTGGACGTGCTTGACGGCGACCGCTGCAGGAGTACGAAAAACCACGTCAGCCGGGGCGAGCGACCCACGGCGGTCTGGGTGCTTATCGCTGCTATTATAGGGGCACCCCGGCAGACGCAGAAAAAAAAAATTTTTTTTCGACCTTCTTTTTTGCTGGTCGAGCTCGGGTAACCCAGGTCGCAATGGGAGCCGCGCACGAAAGCGGCGTCGCGAGACGCGTTCGCGGTCGCTAGTCGCACGAGCTCGGCAACCGCGTCAGCCGGCGCGGAGTTCGGGATGCCGACGGCTAAGTGGGTACCGCTGCTCGGATGTTCGCCGTTTTTGGCCGAGTGAGTGCTGGCACTCCGGCGAAGCGAAACGGGGCCGATTCGGGCACGATATCGGCGTATTTCGACGTGCTCGCCGGCGACCGTCGCACGAGTACGGCAAAGCGCGTCTGCCGGGGCGAGGTTTGCGATGCCGACGAAAAAGTGGGAAGCGCCGCTCGGATCTTCGCCGTTTTTGCAGGAGTGAGTGGCGGCCCTCCTGCGAGACCAAGAAGCATCGACTCGCGCACGATATCGGTGTCTTTCGACGTGCCCGCCGGCCACCGCCGCACGAGTACGGCAAACCGCGTATGCCGGGGCGGGGTTGGCGACGCCGACGCAAAAGTGGGAACCGCCACTAGGATGTTCGCCGTTTTTGGCAGAGTGAGTGCTGGCACACCGGCGACGCGAAAGAGCGCGAAAGCGCCCACGAAAGTGGCGTATTTGGACGTGCTTGACGGCGACCGCTGCAGGAGTACGAAAAACCACGTCAGCCGGGGCGAGCGACCCACGGCGGTCTGGGTGCTTATCGCTGCTATTATAGGGGCACCCCGGCAGACGCAGAAAAAAAAAATTTTTTTTCGACCTTCTTTTTTGCTGGTCGAGCTCGGGTAACCCAGGTCGCAATGGGAGCCGCGCACGAAAGCGGCGTCGCGAGACGCGTTCGCGGTCGCTAGTCGCACGAGCTCGGCAACCGCGTCAGCCGGCGCGGAGTTCGGGATGCCGACGGCTAAGTGGGTACCGCTGCTCGGATGTTCGCCGTTTTTGGCCGAGTGAGTGCTGGCACTCCGGCGAAGCGAAACGGGGCCGATTCGGGCACGATATCGGCGTATTTCGACGTGCTCGCCGGCGACCGTCGCACGAGTACGGCAAAGCGCGTCTGCCGGGGCGAGGTTTGCGATGCCGACGAAAAAGTGGGAAGCGCCGCTCGGATCTTCGCCGTTTTTGCAGGAGTGAGTGGCGGCCCTCCTGCGAGACCAAGAAGCATCGACTCGCGCACGATATCGGTGTCTTTCGACGTGCCCGCCGGCCACCGCCGCACGAGTACGGCAAACCGCGTATGCCGGGGCGGGGTTGGCGACGCCGACGCAAAAGTGGGAACCGCCACTAGGATGTTCGCCGTTTTTGGCAGAGTGAGTGCTGGCACTCCGGCGAAGCGAAAGAGCGCGAATGCGCCCACGAAAGTGGCGTGTTTGGACGTGCTTGACGACGACCACCGCAGGAAAACGAAAAACCACGTCAGCCGGGGCGAGCGACCCATGGCGGTCTGGGTGCTTATCGCTGCTATTATAGGGGCACCCCGGCAGACGCAAAAAAAAAAAAAATTTTTTTTCGACATTCTTTCTTGCTCGTCGACCTCGGGTGACCCAGGTCGCAGTGGGAGCCGCGCACGAAAGCGGCGTCGCGAGACGGCTTCGCGGTCGCTAGTCGCACGAGCTCGGCAACCGCGTCTGCCGGGGCGGAGTTCGGGACGCCGACGGCTAAGTGGGAACCGCCGCTCGGATGTTCGCCGTTTGTGGCCGAGTGAGTGCTGGCACTCCGGCGAAGCCAAACGGGGCCGATTCCGGCACGATATCGGCGTCTTTCTACGTGCTCGCCGGCGACCGTCGCACGAGTACGGCAAAGTGCGTCTGCCGGGGCGGGGTTTGCGACGCGTACGCAATAGTGAGAACCGTCGCTCGGATGTTCGTCGTCTTTCGCCGAGCCAGTGCTGGCACTCCGGCGAAGCCGAACGGAGCCGATTCGGGCACGATATCGGCGTCTTTCCACGTGCTCGCCGGCGACCGTCGCACGAGTACGGTAAACCGCGTCAGCCGGGGCGGAGTTCGGGACGCCGATGCGAAAGTGGGAAGCGCCGCTCGGATCTTCGCCGTTTTTGGAGGAGTCAGTGGCGGCACTCCGGTGAAGCCAAGGTGCGCCAATTCGCGCACGATATCGGCGTCTTTCGACGTGCCCGCCGGCCACCGTCGCACGAGTACGGCAAACCTCGTCTGCCGGGGCGGGGTTTGCGACGCCGACGCAAAAGTGGGAACCGCCGCTCGGATGTTCGCCGTTTTTGGCAGAGTGAGTGCTGGCACTCCGGCGAAGCGAAAGAGCGTGAATGCGCCCACGAAAGTAGCGTATTTGGACGTGCTTGACGGCGACCGCCGCAGGAGTACGAAAAACCACGTCAGCCGGGGCGAGCGACCCACGGCGGTCTGGGTGCTTATCGCTGCTATTATAGGGGCACCCCGGCAGACGCAGAAAGAAAAAAAAAAAAAAAAATGGGGACATGGCGTGCGTCACCGTGCGGCTTCGCAGCGTTGCCGAAGTCGCCGAGCCCTTCGACTGAGCCGAACGGCGGACAGGGAACGTTGGTCGGCCGTTCTAACCTGTCGGTGCCACGCCGAGACGTCGTTAAGGAAAACCGCGTCGTGGGCCTCTACGACGCCGTCGAGTCGTTGTACGTTTGGTGTCCAGCGTGTCGGCGGCGAGTAGCGGACACGTCGTTCACGACTTCGGTCTTTCGCAGTCGACGCGAACTTGCGGAGAGTCGTGGTGCCTCACGTTTTCGGCAGAAACCGCGGCGGAATTTTCCCGTGCGTGCGCGCACGACCTCGGTGCTGTGCCGTCAGCGTAGTGTTGCACAAACTCGTGGCCTACCCAAGGTGCGGTACGTTTGCGGCCGTATCCTCGGTGGGAATTTCGTGAGTAGGGTCGCAAATTCTACGACCTCGGCGGGTTTGAGAGCGACGTAGACTTGTGGCACGCTCAACGTGCCACACGTTTCGGGGCACACCCGCGGTGAAATTTTCTCGAGTACGCTCGTATTAGTGCCCAAGGAGGTCTGGGTACTTATCGCTGCTATTATGTGGGGGTTCTCGTGAGCGGCGTACGCGAAAGCGACCGGGTGTCTGATATGCGGCGGGCTTCGGCCTCGTCAAGCGTGTCCTCGGGTCTGCTCCAGGGGAATCCACGGCAGTCGTCTGCAGCCTCATCCGCTTGATGCGTTAGGGGCTGGTTGTCGGACGGTGCCGTTTTACCACGATATCGAGGTGTGTTCCGTGTCGTCCTCGGGCGATTCAGATGCGAAAGCGCCGAAGACGCGGGCGTGACCCGTCGTCTGGCGGCTTTGCAGTCTCGGCTCCGTTGCTAGTTCCGGCCGGTCCACCGACAGTGCAGCGGGCTTGGGCAACCCGCACGGCGCGACCGAGTCGATGCAACGAAAAAGAGCGAGCATGAACGTGCTTCTTGCCGCACGGCTCCCACTCGTCTTTCGGGAAGGTTGTGCCGTAGCGAGCTCGAACGCCGTCATCTCGGAGTGCAAAATAAGCGTGTTGGGGCGCCTGAAGGTGGCCTCCGCCGCACACAGACTGCGTCCGGCCCGCCGAAGGCGAGGACGGACGCGCAGTCGAACGATTACCTGGTTGATCCTGCCAGTAATCATATGCTTGTCTCAAAGATTAAGCCATGCATGTCTAAGTACATGCCGAAATAAGGCGAAACCGCGAATGGCTCATTAAATCAGTTATGGTTCCTTAGATCGTTTCTTCCTACTTGGATAACTGTGGCAATTCTAGAGCTAATACATGCAGTGAGCCTGGAGCCCTTTGGGTAACGGGTGCTTTTATTAGACCAAGATCGATCGGGTTTCGGCCCGTATTGTGTGGTGACTCTGGATAACTTTGTGCTGATCGCATGGCCACGAGCCGGCGACGTTTCTTTCAAGTGTCTGCCTTATCAACTTTCGATGGTAGGTTACTTGCTTACCATGGTTGTTACGGGTAACGGAGAATCAGGGTTCGATTCCGGAGAGGGAGCCTGAGAAACGGCTACCACATCCAAGGAAGGCAGCAGGCGCGCAAATTACCCACTCCCGGCACGGGGAGGTAGTGACGAAAAATAACAATACGGGACTCTTTTGAGGCCCCGTAATTGAAATGAGTACACTCTAAATCCTTTAACGAGGATCAATTGGAGGGCAAGTCTGGTGCCAGCAGCCGCGGTAATTCCAGCTCCAATAGCGTATACTAAAGCTGCTGCGGTTAAAAAGCTCGTAGTTGGATCTCAGTTCCAGACGAGTAGTGCATCTACCCGATGCGACGGCTCGGACTGAACATCATGCCGGTTCTTTCTTGGTGCACTTCATTGTGTGCCTCGAGATGGCCGGTGCTTTTACTTTGAAAAAATTAGAGTGCTCAACGCAGGCGAGTCGCCTGAATAAACTTGCATGGAATAATAGAACAAGACCTCGTTTCTGTTCTGTTGGTTTTTGGAATACGAGGTAATGATTAAGAGGGACGGACGGGGGCATTCGTATTGCGGCGCTAGAGGTGAAATTCTTGGACCGTCGCAAGACGAACTACTGCGAAAGCATTTGCCAAGAATGTTTTCATTGATCAAGAACGAAAGTCAG
>NW_027465634.1:0-20228 GCF_043290135.1 Rhipicephalus microplus | reverse complement strand
CGTCTGATTTGAGTCATAATATATAATGATCCCGTAGCTGCTGAAATTAGAACGTACCAGAAATGAAACTGTCTTTGATACGTTTACTTTTTAGTGCACAGTGAACAAACCCGCTGGAACAATGCACATCAATTCACAGGTTCCAACTTACGCAACTTATGCGCCATCAACGTTTAATGTTAAGAGGCGACGTCTTCGCCAAACAACTATTAAATCAAAATAGTGACCTATTGCAAGCGGGGCTTTTTTCCAGCACCACCAACCTGTGGCAGGTGCCACTACAACTCAGTTCAACTTCTTTACTGAGTTCAAGCTACACATGAATACTATGCATCACACTCCGGACAAAACAAAGAAAATTGCGCTAACGTCAGGGCTAATAGAACAAATGACGCCGTGAAACTGCGCTTTCTCTTTGAATTTAAACAAAAAAAAACCTTTTATATGCTGAACTAAAAACAGCATGCAAAAATAATACTCAGGCGGGCTTCCCTTTTGTGCAGAACGGAAATCTTCAGTTCTTCCAATTTGCTCATGAATCAACTGCTGCTACTACGCCAGGTTCCTTACGTCAGCAGCGCATATTTCATACGTTACTCAATGCAATTGCACTAATGAGCACGTACGTCACCAACACGTGCCCAGTAGCCTCTCCCTGTACGATTCTGCACTTGCTTGCACCGAAAGAGTGGTATTTCGGTGGCCGAATGCTGCTGCTTGGCTTGCCCTGCATTATTTGTTAAGCGCCACGTCATGTCTTTGAGGCCAATGAATGGCACTTCATTAATGAGAATCGACACATCACTCGTACGTGTAGGTGGCTGCAGAAACCGGTGTTCCTCAGCCCCATTGTGTGGCGTGATTCCCTTAACCACCGCATACAAACACACAATTATAACTAAAAAAGTCGTTCTGGTGCCGACGTTCCCGCTCTGTGCACTGTTTCCCGTTTATAATGAGGGCACGCTGGTGATTGTTAGCCGTGACTGGTCTGCGGTTGATTCGAATGCTTAGTCATCATTTTGTTTTCTTTTTACGGATTGATGTCTACAGCGACAACTATATAGCATTCCTAACATTGCCTACATATATCACCAACAGGCAATAAGTGAGCATGGTATCTATGATTCGAATGCAGAATTGTTTTCACCTTTCCATTTCGCTTTCTACTATGTTTCGGCATTTTTGTCCACCATACACTACTTCTTCACGAAAAACTAGCCAGGCGTTGTGGCGCTGCTGGTAGCTGTTGCTAGCTTTCTCTCTCTTCATTTCCACTGTGCCGTAAGTCGTTTATATATGAATGTCAAATAATAATCACAATAATAATACTGCTACCACTACTACTCTTAACACTACCACTACTGCTACTACTACTACTAATAATAATAATATTTTTACGCTAATAAAATAATGCATTAGGACCACTTGAAGACTAAAGCCGCCGTCATTTTCTTCTCTGCCGTTGTACTAATCCTGCTCCGCTACTCTTCAAAATCGGTCTCCAGTTAACATAATATTGCGCTACCTCCATGATGGAACCTTAGGCCAAGCTGCGTTGCCTTGTCAATACGTCACCATCTGATGTGAGTTCATGTGACTTGGTGACCCCAAAGACGTCCTCGTTACGTCACGTCACCGTTACGTAATTGATGACACCATCACGTGATTATATTACTGGGTGACTTGTCCCAGCCACTGCGAGACGGGGACTTTCAAATTTCACGTTTAATTAGGTATTTAAGGGTTTTCATTTAACAGTAATGCCGAGCCAGTAATAGTGGGTTTTGTGATGGCACATACAGTCCACTCGATCAGCTAACAATTAACTTGATCACAAGGATTAGGGATCACCTTTTGTGACGCTGTGTTGTCTTAATGAAACAGAAAAGTGTAGCTGCTCATCAGGTATAGTGACCATACCACACAGAAAACTATATAATTGTGCGACTTAGAGGACGTGCTGAAGTTGAGGTAGCCCACTGAACTCCAGCAGAAACAGAAGTGTGAAAAGCAACTAAGAATTTTTCCATAATGTGAGGTGGGGCCGATGTGTTTTTTGTCCTTAAAGGTACTTGATAAAAGGCTCGAATTGTTCCAAAGCAGTGCCATTGCGGACGAAGACACCACTTTCCGTAATATGTCGTGTAATTTTAGATGTTACGTGGCTCTGACTGCGGTTACTCCAGCAATCAAAGGGACAAAATTTTTATTTTTATTCGGTAATTCAGTGCCCACTGAACCAAAGCACCGGCTGCGCAATGGTAGAAGCAAGCGCTGCTGACTTTTTTATAGTTTTTCTTTCTCTTTCTTCCTTCTCCTCTCTCTCATTTTCTACTCCCTTTTTTCATTATTCTAGCCTAGGGCAGCGAACCTGGCAGGCACTTGCATGGTTGACCTCCCTGCCTTCTTCCTTGTTGTTTCGCTTCCATACGCTCAAAATTTCCCCGTCGCTTGGATTATGGTTATCGGAAGTTTGATATTTACGTGAAGCACCTCGGCTATGAAGATACCTTGCTGCACTTCTTGAAGACGGTAACAGAAAGCTCCTGATCGGTAATCAAGGCTCCGCAAAACATGCGAGCCAAACCATAGAACACACCTTGTGGCCTCAAATTTACAAATAATTTTCAAAATTAGCTATAAAATTTTCTTTCTTCTGTCTATAGATGATGTCACAAATCCAAATAAACATGTCATAAGTCCAATGTCCTTAGCCATTGGCTTATTTGGGCATTGTGAGTAAACAAAAAGTAAACGACTCAGAAATATTTGTAAAATGGTACAATTCTATATAAGACTGTGCGTCACGCATGCGGACAACGACCCTTAGACCGAAAAAAGTGTTTTTTTCTTTATTCAACCAACACACATAATAAAACACAAAGTACGTAAAATACATTATGGAATGCCTTTGATCAGTTCGCAAGAATACGGACACTATGATTTATAAGCTTCTCGCATGAAGCACAATCACACTGATAAAAAGCGAACGTTTGCTAAATTACAAAGAGTCGTCACTTACAATAGCGATATACGTGCTTTATGTACATATATTGCAGAACACAAAAAATGACACGAAAGACCATTAGGCGTGGACAAATAGCTGTTTTCTCACAATCAACATGTGTAAGTACAAAAAGTATTCTTCACAATATGGTGAACGCACTCTGAATAAATGCGCAGGTTGTAATAAATCATTTCCTACCTCGTGCTATTTTTTGTGATAAAGATGACCACAGGGAAGAAAAATTACTTTTTTTTCATATTTTGATTGATTTAAAGAGTCAGTAAACAGCATTCGACCATTTTTTTACACTCTCTAAACAAGCGCACGCATTTTTTTTGCCCCTTACCAACCTTTGTCCACGCGCAGGGACGTCCCTTCGGCGATTGGCGACGTTGACTTTATTACTCTTTGTTGAGGCCTCGTTTAGACCAATCGACAAGCTGCGTGCTGCGCCACGTCACTGATCACCGAGTTGACGTCACAGCGCGTGGAAGGAGATTGGTCACGCGCAGAAAAAATGCACGAGCTTTTTCTTCGCGTTTCGGAGTCTGCTGACTGGCCCTTCAATGTATGTTTATCGCTCGCAGTACTCTATTGACGACAGTGCCACTGAGTCAAGCAACGAAATTACTATGTACACAAATCTAACTATAAAAGGCAAAACGCTTTACTGCTATATTGCATAAAAGTTTTCACGCCAACTTTTTCTTCAAAGGTTGTCGTTGTGCGTTTCAAGGTTTCTAAGACTGTTTTTGCCAGTGTTCTTATCTCCGAAGGCGTCTAGTTAAAAAAGGGTGTGATTATATAAAATCTCAATAACACATACTTGTCGTAAATGAAAGTACGTCAACTTTTAAATGGCAATATTTGTGAAGAAACAGTTGCAATTGACTTATCCGGTATGACCGTCATGATCACTTCATCAGCTATTATCGTCATGAAATATCTGCACAATGCTCAGCATTTAGTACGTTTAGATTTTGTGTAAAGAAGGAAGTATTATTGTGTAGGAGTTCTGAAGACTTTCAATCACTGTGAAAATATTGGAATGGAATCGAAGTACTTGGCAATGTTACGAAATAACGTGGCCTGGTGTGTTATTGTCGCGTAGTACTAGTGGCGGCCAGCTGGCTAGTGAAATAAAATAACAAAAGATAGTGGCTCTTGGCGTGAGATGCCTTGAACGTTCGTGTGCTTCTGGCTGGCCGCCACGGCTGCCGCTCTACTTCGGCGGCTTGCTTCATCCCTGAGTCGTCCTTTAATTAAACCCGCCCCGACGGCACGTCTACAACGGATGCCACCACGTCGCTACATAATCAAAGAAAAGGTGCGCTATAGGTTTATACAGCATAGTCTACACGAACTTGAAGTAGAAAAAAAAGCAATTTTGTGATGTGGTACAGTGTTTTGTAGCTAATTGTCATAAGATATTTTAAAAATTATGAGGCTCTCTTGTTTATTTGCTAAATTATTCTATACAAACATTCGCAACTACCAAAAACGATTTTGTTTCGTGCCTTACAAAACTACCTAAAAGTAGATGTTTTTCTATGCAGCATTCACGCACTTTGAGCAGCTTACCCCTTTCCCACACAATTTGGCAGCACTTAATTTGCCCTTCACTTGAGCTTAATTACAGCAACACTACACATGGACTGCCAAAATGAAAAAAAAAATGTAGAGACCTGCACTTGTTTTGCGCATTCGGGATGAACAAAAGGATGGGTGAAATAGCACTGAAACTCATTGAAAGCTCTCAAGACGATATTCAGATGCCAAGTGAAAAATATTGTAGGTGGGTATATCAGACAAAATCCTTAAGTAAATTAAAAAAAATCTACAGCTCTGTAGTGTATAGTGGGGTCTCTTGAGCTTGTCTAGACAAAAACATAGGTTAGGCATCAATGGATGCATAGGGTGGTCCGAGTCTCATTGTACATTGTACTGTTTGCTCGGGTTATCTCCCATTCAAGTTCAACTCAGGAAAATCACAACTGAGCATTTGTTCTAAAGGTCTCTAGTCAGTGCTATCGCATGTCTCCGATGAGGTCGATCTTCTTTTGGTGTCTTCAGCAGGCAGACCCCGACATCAAGGCAGCGACATTCTCATATATTGGCTCATCTGAATGGAAAAAGTCAATGAAAAACAAGAAAGTGGGTGTGTGCTGTAGATTGGACAGTTTCACCAACAAATTAAAGGTAAAGATATAAGCGTATCTATGTATGATGCATTTCTCATACTTTTTTGCTTATTTTGATCCGGTAAGTGTATGCACAAGCAATATTTACCATAAAAAGTACTGCAGTGAACTCTGTAGTAGCAGTAACAAAATATTTGTGGCCCCTAAATAACAATGGACGTTTTATTTCGTTGAGCAAGCACTTTGGTCTAGCGTTTTCTTTTTTCACTAAACATCAAGCTAAAGTTCTTTTACCATATTTCAAGGATTCGCTTTATTTATTTTGTTTTTAAATAATTTTATTAGCTACCTAATCTAACTGTGAATTCAATAAATAATCAGAAAACAAGCATCAAATTTAACTTGTGCCACCTGGTGAAGGAATGGTTATAAGCGATTGAAAAAATTCTTGCTCTAGCTTTCGTCTTAGTGAGATGACAATTATTAGGTAGCACATAGTTGCACTATGTCACAATCTGATAACAAGACAACCATGGCTCATGTGTTATGAAAAACAAAAAAAATAGTATTAGAATGTCACGTAATACCTATCTTATCCTAATATCCTGAATTCTGCCAGAATGTTTCGTGAACTAGCAAAGCAGAACACAGAAGCCTTCTTTCAAACTTTGTTGTGTCCTTCTTCACCATTTCATTTAAAACGCGTTTCAGCTCTGTTAGACTATAAAATGTGTGAAGTACTTTGCCTACTTGCTTTTATTTCTAGTTTAGTGATCTGCATCAATATTTTACATTCGCTATAAGGTATATAATTATAAAAGTGTTCCCCGGTTTTATAAAAATGTGGCCATTGAATTCACTTCAGCTGGGAAAAGAATTACGTTGTCCTTATCTAGCTACGTCATACTTTATGGCTAATATTTTCTTCGGCCGCACTGTTCGTCCGTTGCATGAAAACCCTTTCATGTAAAAAAAAACCATCATAGTGACGCCTGAGTTGATGCTGATAGGGCTAGCATACGTTTTTGTTATGGAGGATTGTTCGATATGGCTTATCTGTTCGAAAAAAAATTGTAATGTAATTTAGTTTGTGTAATGTTTGTTACTTACTTTGTACTGTGCTTCCATAGATCTCGTCGATAACGGAGGCCACACAGTGGTATAGGTAGGTGTATTGTTTCTGCACCAAATAAGATTCAAACAACTCTGTCAATGGTGAAGGAAAAAAGCACTCCGATAATTAGCTTAGTGGGCTACTTGCTCATTCATACGTATAATCAAGAGTGCAAAGAAGCACGACTACACACAAGACATGCTCGCTTCTAGGTGTTATTTCTTTTGCACGAGTGCTTCGTATATAAACCTGTTAGCGAAGGCAGACACATTTGGTGCATAGCGGTGCTGTTTTCGTAGCCATGATTTCTTCAACTGCCTGTGATTAGTCAGGGAGCTTGGTGTATTTGGGGCCGCCGACAATACTTCTACTGCGATGGCAATTATATGGACACTCTCAGCTGAATTTCACCGCGAGCATTACCGTCACTTACCACATATGTGTAGGTATCTATATATATGAAAGCGCGGGAAAGAATAATAATCCAGGAAGAGAATACAGCACGAGGAATTGAACATTCGACCTATCTTTCGTGAACGCGCGGCGTTAGCCACTGAGCCACGAAGGAGCACCTCCATCAATGTTGAAACGTCAAGCTATCTACATCCAGCACGGCGGAAATAGCGTGTTTTCTGAATTACCAGCCAGATGGTGCGATGAGCGCTCTCAGCGTTATGAGGTTGGTGCTCAGCTCTATGCGATGCGCGCTCATCTCCCGCGCGTGATTTACTCCGCGGAGGGAAGGGCCGGAGAATCGCGCGCCTTCAGTTTTGCAACGCTGCGCTTCTAGTAGGCAGTGAAATAATTGGTAGCAACACATTTTTAAGCCACGTGGCACAAACTACAGGATGCAGGCACTGCACAGAAGTTAAGCACACTCTCAAAAACAGTTGCGACTGCTACTGAAAACAATGCGAAAAGCCTTATAAATTGACTACTGAACAGCATAGTTAGTGCTAGAGCAAGTTTTAATTCAGTATTTTACACCGAAAGTTGTATGAGACCGCTTTTGGGGTCACGTGCAGTTATTGTTCACCGCCGCCGCCACCGGGGCTCATAACCACATCACACGAAATTAGAAAAAAAAAACACCTTGCATTAATGACACGGTGGGGCTTGAACAAGGGTCAGCTGCATGCCAGCCCAGTATTCTACCACTTAGTTACGCCGGTGGTTATAACTTGTTTTTAAACTTGCCTTAGCTAGTCATGACCTAGCACCAATGGCACAGTGGGGATCGAAGACGGGTCCGCTGGGTGCCAGCCCAGTATTCTACCACGGAGCTACACCAGTGCTTGTGACTTGTCAAACTTGCCTTAGGCAGGCTTGATATTGTGGAAGCAATCGCATTAATGCGACTTTTATAGCGTTTTACAACAGCGAAAGAACAACCAGTCGTCGCACAATGCGAATAGCGAAACGCGTGGCCCGTCCGATGCTCCAAACCATCACAAAGCTGATTCTTGTTTCTTTATTAACTGTGGCGCATACCCACTTCAGCCGTAATTCGTCATCATCGTCAGGCACTGAATGGACAAATGACACAAAATGTCTTGCTAATGTTTAAGGGCACCGGGCTCCTCAAAACAATGACGAAGTATAGCAAAGCGAATGCCGGCCTATACTACCCAAAATCTTATTATAATTGCCCTAATGGTACCAAGCAAGTGTGCTTACACTAGTTCCCAATGAGTGTTTTGCAAAGGCTCTGAAATGCCGCTCTTCTAGCTTTCGCTGTGACTGTGCTGCACCTATGGCGCAGGCCTGACGTTTTATTCATAAGTTATGCTTCTTTAATCTTACTGAAGAACATAAATGCATAAGTCATTAAAAAATCCTGCAAATGTGGGCTTCTCGCAGGACAGTCTGAATGTGAAAATTTTACATGATGTAATCATTCCGTTTTGCATGCCGAATCGGGTGCAGTGCTGGCACATGCCTCTCCGAACGAACTACATTCACGAAGGGTACGTAATACCACAGTCTCTCCAAAGCGCTTATCCCCGTGCTTTGAAGCTGAACGCGCTAAAATTGTCGCTAGTCACGCACCTCGTTTTGTACCATGCATCTCCTGCACTCTCGCAGGTCCAAGACAAGGTGAAAGATGTCGATATCTTCGTCCACTTCGAGCTTCTGCAGGCACATGTCAAGGGCGATAAAGGTGCCTGTCCGTCCCACACCAGCGCTGAAAGCAGCAAGAGGCCAAGTAGGCAAGTTACATGCACACGAAATAAAGAGAAGTTGGGGGAAACGGGAGGCCGCTATAGTGCATCGATCGCAACAGTCGAAGCAAACGAATTTGAGACAAAGGTCGTGAGCATTATTTTCATGTTCTTGTAGAGCCCGGGGGCGGCCGGTATAACCTACTCCAGGCGGCAAGTAGTAATGAACATTACGAAGAATGTGAGCCAATTATGTTACGATCACAAGCAACTTTGCAAATGGTGAGTGTGCCAGAAACGTACTTGTGATTAAGATAGCGAACGTTATTTTTTGTGCCTGTATGTAACCTAAAGCTTGGCGGGGCCGGTGCGTGAGGTGAATTGGCGACCACTTGTCAGCAGTGCAAAACTAAATCTAGCTTGTTGAAGGTCTGCGCAAAACTTCTCTGGTCTTTGTTGTTGCTGGCACGAATGTCGCAACAAATTTCTTAAGAGAAACTTTCCGCAGTGTCGGTACCTTCTGTTCGCTTGGGCCGCAATGCCACAGAAATAGAAATTCCAGAACTTCATTGTGTGGCAACTCCTCATCAATGGTGGAGAAACCACTGAGCATGGACCCCTGGTCATAAGCCAACGTCTTGAGCCTGACGCCATGAGCCGAGCGCATCATTACCCCGCCCTCCAAGTCAAGTGAATGAGCAGGACTGTTTATTTTAACAAGGAGGCAATGAGCGGCCGCCATTCAATCATGTGGGCAGGACCTTTGCGTTTTTTAAGCTGTGTCAAAATATAGTTGCGTAAGCCACCAATTAGTAAAAAATTCTTTATGAAAAAAAAAAACATTACTTAGAAGTAGAGGTAGATGTACTTTATTCATAACATTTCTTGGCGGAGCGTGTATGACCACAAAAATAAGTCATGTAAACAAAAATAGAGCTTTAAATTGCTACAAAAATAAAAAAACAGCTATGATGCGGGAATGGTCATGCACAATAAATACGACAAATAAGTAGACGTATTTGGATTTCAAACGTGGCATTATACCATATAATATAATAAATCCTCAAGTTACGAAGCGTTCAGCAGAAACCACGGAAAAATGCTGGGAACTATTCAAAACTTTATGGTCACTACAAACTTTCGTTATTGGCCGATTTGCTACAAATGGTTATGTCACACTAGATGGTGTGATCGCTTTTGGACTACACTTTTGACCGTCTAAACCTGTTGAATATTCTTTCCATCTGATTTGAAACAAAATAATGATAATTTCAGTTGGATCTCAGGTCTTTGCTCTGTGTGAATGAAAGCAATATTGGTGAACAGTGCCAACACTGATTTTTTTTTCTCAAACAGTATTGAAAAAACACACCATGAAACACTTCTTAAGAGACGTCGTCTGTTCTGTACATGTGCTTGCATGGTGGAATAACTGTTGTAGTATTGTTTATTTTCATGGTATCCTTGTGATGTTAGTGGTGTAAATGACTTGAAGGTTTTAAAGGCAAAGTGGTTTTTTTGCTATTTCACTATAAAAAAAACAAAGGTCTTGAAGTAGAGCCTCGACAAACTATTGAACTTTCACGACGTATTTCGACAAAGCGTGGAAGCGTTTTTAGTGCGAATAAAGTCAGGTAGGAAATATACCACCAGGTGTATAAAATATAATTATTCGCACTAACAAAAACCAATGTTTGCAAGCTTCAGCAATATAGTTAGGTATCTTGCGGCAAAAAAAAAACATGCGCGTGTGCGCAGTCTCATATATTTCATTCTGTACACAACATCTACAGAAACAGGTTTAGGCCTGAAAACAAGCACAGCGTTTGTTCTTGACTATTTTCTGACATTGGCCATCGAACACGTCCTGTGCAGCTGCGCTTGCTACGACACACAGCGATGCCAGCTCCGGATGGTTTTGAATCAACTTGACCCCGGACCATTTTGTGTGCAGAAGATACTAGGACCTTGGGCATCTGCCTCAGTTGCGCAGAAAGCAACTAAAGCACTGCTACTTTACCTAAAGTCAACAAACCTGAGCGACCGCCTGTAGACTGTGTGTGCTCCCCGAGTGTGCTCGTGATTGTGTGTACCTTCTCATCTCTCTGCAACCTCTTTTCTCCCCTTTATCCCTTCCCCAGTGCAGGGTAGCAAACCGGATGCGCGTCTGGTTAACCTCCCTGCTTTTCCTTGCATCTTTATCTCTCTCTCTCTGACATTGGCCGGACAGATTTGCTGTATATATGTTCCGCGGCACATTTTATTGAAGTGGATTGCGTTCGATGAAATCTGTCGCAAAAAGTTTCTGCATTCATGCACTGTATTTACCAGAACATGAACGTCATACTAAAAGAACCTTGATGAAGAAATGGTTACGATCATTTTGAGCCCTTCCTATAAACAAAATTCGTTCGTCTCACGACATTAGAAGTGAGGTATATAATGATAGACGACTCAGTTGTAAGAGTCATTAGCACCCACTTTCGTAAACATCGTGCTTATGAAACAAAATGTGTAAAACGGGTGAATGATTTGTGGCGAGTGATCGCAAATATTTGGAAACACGATGAATGGAATACGCTTAAGCCTGGAATAAGTACACAAACGCCATTGCTTATAAACGATAAAGTTAAGGCGAAGTGAAGTCGATCGCCTTTGATTTGTCTATATTTTTGTTAACAGAGCATTTCAGACGTTTTAAACTTATTCAATTCGCCATTACTACATTTGAGGAAGCCAATTGATCTTCAGCTTGGCCCCAAATATTTGTGGCTGTTAACCAAGTTAAATGAAGCGATTCAGCGGTGGAGTAGCACTGCATTTTTTTTTTCAACCTGAAATTCAGAACCGCACCACAAAACCCTTTTTAGAGGTATGTGATGTGCTGTAAGACATGACCTTGTGCGGTGCTATTACTCAGAGGAGAAAGTGTTGATTGCGCTAGCTCGGGCAAGGCACAAAACAATAGCACTGCTTTTAAATGACCTAATACAAATAACACACGCGTAGCGAAGCCGCCTATGCTGCCATTCGTCTAACTTAATGATCGCTTCTACATAACTTTTCAGTCTCTTATTTATTGTCCTGTCGATGCGCATTTTTTTTACCGCTGAAGCGCAGTAATTCATGCGGAACCTGAGCTGTGTTTTGCAGGCACCATTCAAGGCCTGGTGCAAGTACGTACATTTCGTCACACACATCGAGCAAAAAACCTGCCTCCACCTTGAATACCCAATTGCGAGGCGGAAACGGGAGGGTACATAGACTGGACACGCCCAGTATAGACGACAGGTGCAGCCATTTCACTGAATGTGGCGTGCGCGGTTTCTTTCCGTCGATATTTAAATTGGCGCTGACAACATTCATCACTCTGGCACTTTCGTTTCGTATGCGAAAGCACATATCGAGCAAGTACCAAAGACGGGTCTAGCTTTTTTTTATTACTGTTTGCCCTTTTTTTCTGCTTTTCCTACCTCCATTGACAAACGGAGCGGCAGGAAGCAGTTGAAAGTTTCCTTAGAGGAAGTGGATGGTGATGCGGTGCTTTGCAGCAGCCGGAGCCATAGAATGGGGTGCCAAAAGTTTGAGAGCCTTAGACGATGTCACAAAGTCATAGGGTGACGTCATCACATAATTTTATGGCTAAGTGCCGCCGACACTAACAACTGATTCTCGCGTTTGATAGTGTATCAAGGTACTCACGCTTACACACACACACGCACCCACACACACACACACGCGCGCGCGCGCGCGCACATGCACGCAAACACACCCAAACACACAAAGAAAAAGGAGCGGGAAGGGAGAGTGCATTGCGCCTTCCTGCAGTGCCATTGAAGAGCGATAGCCGCAAGTAAAAGAGACAGTGTTAATAACTTTTATACCGGCTGTTAGGTACCGCCAGTATGTTGATTTCTTCATGGAATCGTAAGCTTATGGGCGGTTTTCCGCAGCGGCGAATGGGTGCTGCCATGTTTGAACACGTGATCTGGTGGCCTTTTCCCACTTCTTCACCGTCGCCGATGGCCGGCCAATTACCCACCGCCACTACAGAGTTGAGGTCAGCAAAGCGGGCGCAGCGCGCAGTCCGCGCCTCCTGTTTTAGATGCGGAGCATCTAATACTCGAGGCTTGTAGTGCGGCGCCGTCCGCAAGCTTCCTCTTCCTTCTTCCACCATCTGTGCATCCCTTCCTCCTCTACACACCACGCGCGCTTCACTCCTCCACCATCTGTGCACCCTTCCTCCTCTACACACCGCGTGCGCTTCTCCTCTTCACGAACATTCGCTAGCTGTATAATGTAGCGCGCATGCGCCGTCACGCTTCGAGAACATCGGCAGCTGACGCGCGCGCATGCGCCGTCGCGCTTCAAGAACATCGGCAGCTGACGCGCGCGCATGCGCCGTTGCGCTTCTCCCCCTTCTCGAACATTCGACAGCTGACAGTGCATGCGCCATCGCGCTGTATATATACTCAAGGTCGGTGCTCGCTCGCTCAGTTGCCGCTCGTCGGTTGGTTCGTACGGCGCATCGACGTCCGAGGTCGCAATGATCGACGTCCCTTCGACCAGCGCCGGCCAAAGTGTTGGCGGAACCGCAACCAAGTCGTCGTCCAAAGACAAGGCAGCGCGGAGAAGAGCTTGCGACGCCGAACGTCGGCGTCGAGCGGAAGATTCTCAACTTAGAGAACGCGAAGCTGCTGAGAGACGTCAGCGTCGAGCAGCAGCACCGGATTCGGCCGCTTTGAAACGTAAGCGTCGACAAGAGGACCCGGACTTTCGAAAACGGGAAGCCGAGTGCAAGCGTCGGCGACGAGAGGCCGATCCCGATGCTGCCCGCGAGCGCAAGCACGCCGAAGTAGCGGCGTGGCGCGCCAAGCAGTATGCCACGCCCAATTAACACCCCGTTAACCAATTATATGCTCCGCATCCTCCTCAGTGTTCCCCCGAGGGAAGCTGCGGGCAATTTTTTTTCTCTTTTAGGGGCGAAGCTCCTTCTAGCGACACCCGTTCGTCCCCCGTAGCCGTTGTAGTAGTGAGTAACAAGTATAACATTTTGACCTCCAAGGTGGTGCCGGTGAAAGATTTCTTCTGTGCGTTGTTGAACAATAAAAGATTGTGCTCCGTGTACATGCCAATGGCTGCTAAGGGAGAATGAGAGATAGGAGAATTTGGCTTTTAGTTAACGTGCACGCTGCAAATTATTTATTGTTCAACAACGCACAGAAGACAAGAAAGGGTTCCCACGTTATACTCGCTGGGAGTAACCTCCTAGGTTTTAGAAAGGTTTAGCGAGCGTTGGGCCGCAGTGCCATGAATACAGTGAACTAGTTTATACCATGAACTCGAGGTGGTTGAAGGTGGGAAGTAGACACGAAGCGCAAGCCGTAAGAAAGTGTGCGTGTGCCTCCTCTCGTTGAGTCCTTTGAATGTCCGCTGCATGGCGGTGCTTCTATATGGGGAATCTATGATGAAAAGATGCGAGATGGTGGTACTTGGAGTGTTGAATAGGTGGACGAATGGACACACAGACAGATGCATGGACGGACGCATGGATGGCTGCACGGACGGATGGATGCACGGACGGATGGATGCATGGACGGACGCAGGAGCACATGCATGGACAGACGCAGGAGCGAATGCATGGACGAAAGCAGGAACCAACGCACAGATGAACGTGCGGACGCACGAACAGACGCACGCACGGACGGGTGGATGGACGCACGGGTGGCCACACACACGCACGCATGGATGGACGGAAGCAAGAGCGAATGGACGGACTTATGGTTCGCCCCACTTTCCATCATTGACTCCGTGGATATGCTACCATTTTTTTATCTCTTGGGCACTGCGCCTTGTCACTTTGAGAGTGACAAAAAATCAGGTGCCTTTTTCTTTTTAAAGAATCACTACTACCGTCGTTTGTCGCTGTAGGCTACAGAGGAACGTCCCCCACACGCCACATCACGGCCATGCCACCGAGTAGAAGTCCGTAGCGCTTCGGTGCGGTGGCTCCATCTGGTTTCCCATAGACAGACTAGCTGTGGAAGATAGTCTATATGTTCGCCACAAGGAGGGGAAACTTCAACCCTGCAGCGTTTTTCATGCGGGGGTGCAACATACCCCAAACGGTTTTTCAAAATATTGGCATGAGGCACGTCGTATATGCCTGCAAATGACAACAGAGAGGAAATTATGTCCAGTGGTCAGCCGTTTTTGATTTGATTGATTTTATTGATATGTGGGGTTTGACGTCCGAAAGCCACCATTTGATTATGAGAGACGCCGTAGTGGAGGACTCCGGAAATTTCGACCACCTGGGGTACTTTAACGTGCACGCAAATCTGAGCACACGGGCCTACAACATTTCCGCCTCCATCGGAAATGCCGGCGCCACAGCCGGGATTCAAACCGGCGACCTGCGGGTTAGCAGCCGAGTACCTCAGCCACTAGAGCACCACGGCGGGGCGTTCAGCCGTTTTCGGACATGGTTTGTTCTGCCATGTTGTAATATGCCATGAAATACTTATTGATTTACTGCCATAAAGCATGATTAAAACGAAGGATTTAATGTGGTATCTTTTCGCTTCTGCACTGGAACGAACGTAAGAAAAAAAAATCAAAGATACCTCTGTTCACTTTTTAGATTGCCAGGCGGCAATGATCGGTCAAAGTAATTGTAAAAGCTTGCTGATTATCGTGACAAATGAGCACAAATTAAAGTCACCATTGCCAACTACCTTCCAGCAAAATTCAAATCAATATAATATTATGAAAAATAATCGAGGTTTTAAGTCCTAAAATTACATGTAATGTTGAATGCCGTGGTGGAGGGCTTCGCAAATTTCGACAACCTGGAGTTCTTTAATGTGCACGTGAACCTCAGTACACAAGCCTCAAGCGTTTTCGTGTATATTTAAAATGCGTCCGCCGCGGCCTGGACTCGACAAGCGAGCACCATAGCCACTACAGATCATAAACCAAGTGGCGGGTGAAGTTCAAGTGAACAGGGTTATACGACCTGGGCATAGAACAGCGAGTATTGCATAAAAATTTACAAGACCACACATAAAGAAACGTTATTATTCGTGAAACTAATCCTGCCATCAATATTCTTTTTGCGAAAGCATCTTTCTTTGCAGCAAAACGATGTGTTCTTATGAAGGACCATCATATCTCTGAAAAAAAAACACACAGTGTCTATACATTGTATCCGAAGAGATATTATTCTACAATGTGACAGGCATCTTCTTAATTTCGGTTCAACTTTCAGCACATAACAATCAAGAATGGTACACGAGATCACATGACACAACATGCGCTTTCCTTGAAAGAAATCTGAAGGAAGCACACCCCAAAGAATGAACTGAAAAGCAAGGTTGAGTACGACAGTTCATTAGTTTCGACCGGAGAGTGAGTACGTCTGGGTGTCCTTCAGAAATTCTTCGGACGTTCTCCCGAGTGCACTTTTTCTCACGCCATCATATCTGTCGTACGAACATCCACGCACGCAAACTTCTCAACGGGAAATCATCGACTGCTTTTATGTGGGCAACACAATTTGAAATGAGTGTGCGTTATTAATGATGACGCCCTTATAGGAGTCGTCATTAGTGCTTTATGTCATTGTGCGTGCCATCCACTAGGTCATGTTAATGAAGTATGACTGGAGAAGACCTATTTTTTCCACAACCTGACTGCTGTGATAATTAGGGCGAAGTTAGATGGATTAGGTCAAGGAGAGTGAGTATAGATGACCCGAATACAGATCAAAAAAAGAATAACGAAATATTCGTTTATACGAACCTATTTGATCTTTCAGGCAATAAAATAATTTCGAAAAAAAGTTGATTTCGAGTGAAGACTCAGAGGCTAAACATTTCTTTTATTCGGATAGTCAATATGAACAGTCTTGGGTGGTTTTTATTGTTGCCACCGCTTCCGCTCTGCACCGTATATGCATGTGTGTCTCTCTATATAAAAATTCACGAAAGAGACATTCGCCCACGCTCGTACACAGCTCGTTGCGATGAGCCAACGCGTGCTTATCTCCCACGCGTACTTTGTCCCACGCAAGTGGTCGGGGGGGGGGGGGGGGGCTTAGATGTTCGTGCGCTCGTGCTTATCCTTCAGTGGGTAGAATCGTGTGCCTTGTCCTTTCACTGAAATGATTGTGTTAGTTGCCTGGGCCTCAAAGGTCAGACTGTTCCTGTGATCTGTACTTGTGATTACGTTTCCTGCTTCGTTTTCGTTTGAACAGAGCGTTAAGCGTCGAGTTGTATACGTTGTTAGTTAGCTCTCGTCCTGTGTTTGTTGTTTTTGTACGTCATTTGTGAGATGGCAGCAAGCGGCACGTTACTCTCTGCTAGCCGTTTTCAGCATTACATTCCAAGTTATTGCTATCGCATTCATGGATTCGCCCTTGCGGAAAAAACTGCCTTTTTTGTAATCTGACTACAAAGCATTACCCAGTCAATGTTTGTTGATAATTCAGAAGAGCCTCTCGTTACCTACGGTCTCCTTATAAGAAGTACCTGTGCGTGCTTGGGAAGTTCTAAGTAATTAAAAAAAAACGCTACACTGAGTGTACCCTTTTCTCTAATTTTCTGGTCTCCTCTGGCATCCACAAACAAGCAAAACTGGATTTTGTTGAAAAACTGACTTTTTGCTCAAGTTAAATCATTTTATAATGGCGGTTTTATAAGCAGTCACAGGGAATGCGCCGGAAAGAATTGCGGTGGCTCTTCCAAAAAAGCATAGTCGCACTGTTTTAGTGCATAAAACTGCCGAACTACTCTTGATATGGCAGTTGTGGCGCAAGTGTGGTTCGTTTTTACTATTCATAATATTTTCCTATTTATACTATGTTAATATACATATTATTCATATTTCACGCTACATCCAGACTCGTTATATCTCGTCCATCATCGAGGGAAGTAGGCGGCCAAATCAGGTACGTTTTCTTCTTGAAGTGGTCCGACCGCACTTTTAACGTGATAGTGTTCGAGCTCGTTTCGCAAAAATTGAGGCGTTGGCGTCGTTGATTGTAAGGAAATAATCCTGTGCGTTACCAAAAAAAATGCGGACAGTTTCGAATAAAAAATATAAAAATCCTGGGTCTCAGTGGGGATTGATCACGGGTCGTTCACTTGGCAAGTGCGTGTTTCATCACACACATCATGTCTGCTTATGAATGCAGCGAAAGTAACTTTTTCTGCTTGGAAATGCAGTGACAGTAACTTTCATGCTTGACAAACACACGCGTCCTATATACATGCTTTTTATTACTACACCGAATATTGCAGTATTAATGTGTGGTATACACATGCACATTGCCATACTGGGCGTCCGAACAAGATAATAGAATAACCACTTCATGGTTCAAAGGTAGGTCACCCATTACAAAAGGCACACACGTTACAGTGCCTATTCCCTTAAGGCCACGTAGTGGGTGGAGAGATTTCATGCACATAGTGCTTGACATGTGCTTTATGAACAGGATATCGCTATCTCGTGCAACACTTAAAGGTGAAGCTTAAAATCGATGATGATTGATAGGTCGGGTTTAACATCCCAATATGAGAGACGCTGTTGTCGAGAGCTCCGGCCATTTTGACCACCTGGAGTTATTTACCCTGCACCCAGATCTGAGCACAAGGGCCTACAGCATTTTCGCCTCTATCGACAATGCAGCCGCCACTGCTAGGATTTGATCCCGCAACCTGCGGGTGAGCAGCTCAGTACCTTAGTCACTAGAAAGCCATGGCGGGACAGGCATAGTTTAGGAGTCCCTCGAGCTCTTTCCACACGAAAAAAAAATGTTGCTGATCACTATTCATAGCTTCTGATAACATAGGGAACAAAAAGTATTAGGTCGCACAAACACGAATTTGCAAAAACAGTTTCAGATGGGCTAAAAATCTGTCGTTCTTCTCTTTAAAATGATGCCACATACAGAAAATCAAAAGCGTCATCTACTTAAAAGCAAACTGGTAAGGTGATTGTCTGGTTTGAGGTTCTGAGCTACATTGTTTCCAAGGCAATGGCGGTGTGCTGCCATATAGGGTAAGAAGAGGTAAAGTGAGACATGAGACGAAAGGTGACATTTAAACTTTGCCATCCTCTGTAGCTATTACAAATTTACGTTTTCGTTTCTCTTTTTCAGTAATAAGTGCTGGTTCTTGCCTAACTCTAATGTGTAAAAGTAGGCTATTACTCACAGCGTTTTCGCGGCGAAAAATGCTCTGCTAGTGTCAGTTTATTTAGTGACCTGCAAAAAGGCGTGAAATCCTGCTCAGCTAAATTTCGGATCCGTGATTGATGCAGCTACGGTGTCACTACAGCAACATAGGCATTTATTCTGTTGCTTTACAATACTACCTACATGGCACCAAAATTTTAGTTCATTTGGTGCCCGTAAACAAGGCTGAAGTGATTTTCAATTCGGTCATGTGAGAGGGGCAAAACGCAACAAGTATAGGCATCAAGTTGGCTTTGAAAGTGTCTTATTAAGTGGACAATTTACTTATCAACCTTAAATAATATATTTATTTGTTTAGGAGGGTTAGGATGTACAAGAAAATATTTTATAGAACTTCCTTTGAGAGAAACGACTTGAAAAAGCACACACTGTTGTGCAGGAGATGACCTGCTCTTTTTGCTTGGCGTCAATGTTTGGCGTTCTCAAAGATGCTCTTGAGAGGCACATGAAAAACTTCAAAGGATCTACCAAGCTGTTCGGAAATGGCCTTTGAGATCTAGTTTTGATAACATTCCTGCAATTCTAAAGTTAAAAAAAAACAAGCGCTTGAAAATCCGAATCTAGCAGTTTTAAAGCTCTGTTGACGAAGTTGAAAAACACAAAACGCCCGTGAAGTTCTTCGTCGTAAACGGCAAAGAGACAAAACAGATGCGTCAGTATCAATTTAGCCTCCAATTAGTGAATAACACAAATAAGTGCAGGCGTTGAAAATTTAAAAAATAAGCAAAGTAAAGACGAGAACTGTTTGATACGCAAAGAGTTTGGGAGCAACATGTCTCAGGGTTCTGTATAATTTCAATGCCTCAAGTTCAAGGACTGAGCTTACGAAGACAACGTTGGGGTGCATGGAGTAAAGTTAGAGCGTTTCTGCAGAAAAAACTGCATGTTTCTCACACTGTCTCGTTTCGTCCCACGCATAATCAGGTTTCGCCCCACAGTTGGGGTCAAAATAAGACATTTGATGAATTTTCTTTACTTCTTTATAAATGAACTTTTGAACAGTGGCAACATGGCCAAATTTATCTAGTACTTATCTTGTACCCAAATAAGAGTTTCTACATTGATGTATTATTGCCATCAGTAAAGTACAGAAAAAATATTCGCTATTTTCACGTTCTTGTCGCATTTTACCCCATCCTACCTTATCCACGCCATACTTAGTTCTAGTGCTCTCGTAATCAGTAAGCCATGCAGTCAAGTAAAATGACAAAAAAAAGTACTCTGGTTCATGACGCACTCTAACCCAGTGGTGTAGCTCCTTTCTTCGTTCATAGTTCCCCTGCGCAGCTTTCAAGCGTGCCCGCTGCGACAAAAGAAGACAGACAGTACTCAAGAGTAATCAAGAAATTTCTCTAGCTTCCTCAATACTTCAGGGATTCTACATATTACCCTGCAGCTGAAAGCACTTGCCGTCAACGTCGGTGCAACAGAAGTTAATGTGTTCAGTTGCTGATCGGAAGGTAACGGGTACTAGCACAGCCGTGGTAGTCACACGTTGATTGAGGCGAAATGGTGGAAGTCCAGGTACTGTGCGAAGTCAGTG
>NW_027465633.1:7500-20345 GCF_043290135.1 Rhipicephalus microplus | reverse complement strand
GTTTGTCCGCGGTACGAAACCGAAACGTTCATCCTTCCTGCGAGATCGCAAAGACTGTACGAGTGCAAAACCGCATGGCCAGATGGCCCGTTCGCTCGGGTTCGCCCGAAAATGGAGGAACCACCATACGGGACCCAAAGCCGCGTGAAGTACGAAAGGAACCGCGTGGTCGGGACCCGAAAAAGGCTTGAGCCGCGTGAAGTACGAAAGGAACCGCGCGGTCAAAAGTCGAGGTGTGTTTGACCTGGTGCCACGTGAAGTACGAAAGGAACCACGTGGTCGAGTAGGGCTCGACCCTAAACCGCGCCAAGTACGAAAGGAACCGCGCGGTAGGGGCTCGAAACAAAGCTCGGCCCTGAACCGCGCCAAGTACGGAAGGAACGGCGCGGAGAGGGCTCGACACGAAGCTCGACCCTAAACCGCGCCAAGTACGGAAGGAACAGCGCGGCTAAGGGTTCGAAATAGAGCTCTACCTTGAACCGCGCCAAGTACGAAAGGAACAGCGCAACTAAGGGGCTCGAAGCAAAGCTCGATCCTGAACCGCGCCAAGTACGAAAGCAACCGCGCGGTCGGGACTCGAAACAAGGCTCGACCCTAAACCGTGCCAAGTACGAAAGGAACTGCACGGTAAGAGCTCGAAACAAGGTTCGATGCTGAACCGCGCTAACTGCGCGGTCAGTACTCAAAACAAGGCTCGACCCTAAACCGCGCAAAGTACGAAAGGAACCGCGCGGTAGGGGCTCGAGACAAAGCTCGGCCCTAAACCGCGCCAAGTACGGAAGGAACGGCGCGGAGAGGGCTCGAGACAAAGCTCGACCCTAAACCGCGCCAAGTACGGAGGGAACAGCGCGGCTAAGGGCTCGAAACAAACCCTAAACCGCGCCAAGTACGGAGGGAACAGCGCGGCTAAGGGCTCGAAACAAACCCTAAACCGCGCCAAGTACGGAAGGAACGGCGCGGAGAGGGCTCGAGACAAAGCTCGACCCTAAACCGCGCCAAGTACGGAGGGAACAGCGCGGCTAAGGGCTCGAAACAAACCCTGAACCGCGCCAAGTACGAAAGGAACGGCGCGCAGTAGGGGTTTAAAACAAAGCTGGTCCCAAAACCGCGCCAAGTACGAAAGGAACAGCGCGGTCGAGACTCGGAAGAAAAAGCTTTCAAAGTGTCGTAGCACGATGCACACTGCTGTTCGTGTGGAACAAACGTGACTACCGTGCTGTACGGTGGAGTTCTGTGCGCAAAAGCGGCGGGTGTGTTTCTAAGCACCACAGCGTTGTGTCAAAAAAGAGGTGCCTGAGAGAAACGCATGCGACTGCCGTGCTTTGCGGCATAGCACCGTGCGCAAAAACGGTGCGCATGCAAGAGGTGTCAGAGCTAGCGAACTTTTGCCACGAGCAACAGGTCACTAAAAGCCTATAGATGACGGTGTTGGAGGAAAAGAAAAATATCGAGAAAGCACTGCGGTGTGCCGTGCGTAGGGACGGGCGCGCGTGCCACATGCCGCCGAAATATGGGTGTCGGAGAAAACAGAGTGCCGCGCGTAACGAGGGGCGCGCGTGTTACAGAGAGATATGCCCAAACGCATGAAAGTGTACGCAGGTGTCCTAAGGCAGTTTTTTTTTTTTTTCCTCATTTTGATGTCGCCCCGGCTGACGTGGTTTTCGTTTTTCCGTGCCGCCCCGGCTGACGCGGTTTTCGTTTTTCCGTGCCGCCCCGGCTGACGCAGTTTTTGCGCCGCCCCGGCTGACGCGGTTTTCGCGCCGCCCCGGCTGACGCGGTTCCGACTTTGCACTTTTTGGCTCACCCCGGCTGGCGGCCCACTCACTCGATCGCCAGGTCTGTTTGCCCCGGTGGTTCCACCGCCAGGCTTAAGCGCGAACTTTTTTTGTTTGTTTTCTTTTGATTAAGCGCAAGCTTTTTTCTTTGTTTTCTTTTGATTAAGCGCGGGCTTTTTTCTTTGTTTTTTTTGCATTCGCCCCGGCAGACGCGGTTTTTGCGCCGCCCCGGCTGACGCGGTTTTTGCCGCCCCGGCTGACGCAGTTCGGACTTAGCACTTTTCGGCTGTGCCTGGCTGGCGGCCCACTCACTCGATCGCCATGTCTGTTTGCCACAGTTTTCCCGGTGGTGCCGCACCCGGGCTCGCCCCGGCTGACGCGGTTTCGTGCCGCCCCGGCAGACGCGGTTTTCGCGCCGCCCCGGCTGACGCGGTTTCGTGCCGCCCCGGCAGACGCGGTTTTTTGCCGCCCCGGCAGACGCGTTTTTTTTTTCTTTCGCCCCGGCTGACGCAGTTTTCGCGCCGCCCCGGCAGACGCGGTTTTCGCGCCGCCCCGGCAGACGCGGTTTTTTGCGCCGCCCCGGCTGACGCAGTTCGGACTTGGCACTTTTTGGCTGAGCCTGGCTGGCGGCCCACTCACTCGATCGCCATGTCTGTTTGCCACAGTTTTCCCGGTGGTGCCGCACCCGGGCTCGCCCCGGCTGACGCAGTTTTCGCGCCGCCCCGGCTGACGCGGTTTCGTGCCGCCCCGGCAGACGCGGTTTTTTGCGCCGCCCCGGCTGACGCGGTTTTTTGCCGCCCCGGCTGACGCAGTTCGGACTTGGCACTTTTCGGCTGTGCCTGGCTGGCGGCCCACTCACTCGATCGCCATGTCTGTTTGCCACAGTTTTCCCGGTGGTGCCGCACCCGGGCTCGCCCCGGCAGACGCGTTTTTTTTTTTTCTTTCGCCCCGGCTGACGCAGTTTTCGCGCCGCCCCGGCTGACGCGGTTTCGTGCCGCCCCGGCAGACGCGGTTTTTTGCGCCGCCCCGGCTGACGCGGTTTTTGCCGCCCCGGCTGACGCAGTTCGGACTTCGCACTTTTTGGCTGAGCCTGGCTGGTGGCCCACTCACTCGATCGCCATGTCTGTTAGCCACAGTTTTCCCGGTGGTGCCGCACCCGGGCTCGCCCCGGCTGACGCAGTTTTCGCGCCGCCCCGGCTGACGCGGTTTCGTGCCGCCCCGGCAGACGCGGTTTTCGCGCCGCCCCGGCTGACGCGGTTTTTGCCGCCCCGGCTGACGCAGTTCGGACTTAGCACTTTTCGGCTGTGCCTGGCTGGCGGCCCACTCACTCGATCGCCATGTCTGTTTGCCACAGTTTTCCCGGTGGTGCCGCACCCGGGCTCGCCCCGGCTGACGCAGTTTTCGCGCCGCCCCGGCTGACGCGGTTTCGTGCCGCCCCGGCAGACGCGGTTTTCGCGCCGCCCCGGCTGACGCGGTTTCGTGCCGCCCCGGCAGACGCGGTTTTTTGCCGCCCCAGCTGACGCAGTTCGGACTTAGCACTTTTTGGCTGAGCCTTGCTGGCGGCCCACTCACTCGATCGCCATGTCTGTTTGCCACAGTTTTCCCGGTGGTGCCGCACCCGGGCTCGCCCCGGCAGACGCGTTTTTTTTTTTCTTTCGCCCCGGCTGACGCAGTTTTCGCGCCGCCCCGGCAGACGCGGTTTTCGCGCCGCCCCGGCAGACGCGGTTTTTTGCGCCGCCCCGGCTGACGCGGTTTTTTGCCGCCCCGGCTGACGCAGTTCGGACTTGGCACTTTTTGGCTGAGCCTGGCTGGCGGCCCACTCACTCGATCGCCATGTCTGTTTGCCACAGTTTTCCCGGTGGTGCCGCACCCGGGCTCGCCCCGGCTGACGCAGTTTTCGCGCCGCCCCGGCAGACGCGGTTTCGTGCCGCCCCGGCAGACGCGGTTTTTTGCGCCGCCCCGGCTGACGCGGTTTTTTGCCGCCCCGGCTGACACGGTTCGGACTTTGCACTTTTCGGCTGTGCCTGGCTGGCGGCCCACTCACTCGATCGCCATGTCTGTTTGCCACAGTTTTCCCGGTGGTGCCGCACCCGGGCTCGCCCCGGCAGACGCGTTTTTTTTTTTTTTTTCTTTCGCCCCGGCTGACGCAGTTTTCGCGCCGCCCCGGCTGACGCGGTTTCGTGCCGCCCCGGCAGACGCGGTTTTTTGCGCCGCCCCGGCTGACGTGGTTTTTGCCGCCCCGGCTGACGCAGTTCGGACTTTGCACTTTTTGGCTGAGCCTGGCTGGCGGCCCACTCACTCGATCGCCATGTCTGTTTGCCACAGTTTTCCCGGTGGTGCCGCACCCGGGCTCGCCCCGGCAGACGCGTTTTTTTTTTTTCCTTCGCCCCGGCAGACGTGGTTCCCCCCCCCCCCCTCCGTCTTTCTTTTTGTTTTTTTTTTTCGCCGCGGCTGAAGTGGATTTTTCGGTGCCTCGACGCCCCGGTAGTCGCGGTTTTTCCGTTTCCGCACGGCCCCGGCTGACGCTGCTCGGTCACAGTCGCCTTTTGTGGTGATTGCAGACTTCTTGAGCGCGGGTGTTTTTTTTTTTTGTTGTTGTTGTTGTTTTATTACGCATTCGCTCCAGCAGACGCTGTTTAGACTTTTTGTTTCCTCTTTTATCCTGCGACGAGGTGACGAGGTTTATTCGGTGCCCCGCCGCCCCGGCTGAAGTGATTTTTCCTGTCCCGTGCCGCCCCGGCTGACGCGGTTGGGACTTCGCGTTTGTTCGGCCGCCACGGGTTTTGGCGCACTCGCTCGGTTGCTTGTTGTTGCCACTTGTTGCGAACCCAGGTTTCTTGAGCGAGCGCGGGCGTTTTTTCTTCCTTTCTTTCTTTGTTCTATGTGTTAGCGAATCGGCCTTTAATATCACACGAGGACTCACAACCAACAATTTTCAGTTTGAAGTGTAAAAAATCTGCAGGTGTTGACGTAACTGACTTGCCCCGTACCCTTGAGTACATCCATGAAGTTCTCGTAGTACTACTAAATCGCATTATTCCAAGTGGAGAAATTCCCATAAACTTGCAAACCTCTACACGAAAATCGGTGCGCGTGATAAAGTTGAAAATTATCGTCCGATATCAAATGTGCCTTCTATAACACAAATTCTAGGAAAAAAAAAAAAAAAAAACACTTGTTCGCCGTTTTCTGCGCCGTGACTGGCAGCACTCCGGCGAAGCGAAACGGGGTCGATTCGAGCACGATATCGGCGTCTTTCGACGTGCTCGCCGGCGACCGTCGCACGAGTACGTCGCACGAGCGCGTCTGCCGGGGCGCCGTTTGCGAAGCCGACGCAAAAGTGGGAACCGCCGCTCGGATGATCGCCGCTTTCGGCAGAGTGAGTGTTGGCACTCCGGGGAAGCGAAACAGCGTGAATGCGCCCACGAAATCGGCGTATTTTGAAGTGCCCGCCGGCGACCGTCGCACGAGTACGGTAAACCGCGTCAGCCGGGGCGTAGTTCGGGACGCCGACGAAAAAGTGGGAAGCGCAACTCGGATCTTCGCCGTTTTTGCAGGAGTGAGTGGCGGCCCTCCTGCGAGACCAAGAAGCATCGATTCGTGCACGAATTCGGCGCCTTTCGACGTGATCGCCGGCGACCGTCGCTCGAGTAGGGCAAACCGCGTCTGCCGGGGCGGGCTTCGGGACGCCGATGCGAAAGTGGGAAACGCTGCTCGGATGTTCGCCGTTTTTGGCCGAGTGAGTGCTGGCACACGGGCGAAGCCAAACGGGGCCGATTACGGCACGATATCGGCGTCTTTCGACGTGCCCGCCGGCGACCGTCGCACGAGTACGGTAAACCGCGTCAGCCCGGGCGGAGTTCGGGACGCCGATGCGAAAGTGGAGAACGCCGCTCGGATCTTCGCCGTTTTTGGAGGAGTGAGTGGCGGCACTCCGGAGAAGCCAGGGAGCGCCAATTAGCGCACGATATCGGCGTCTTTCGACGCGCTCGCCGGCGACCGTCGCACGAGTAGGGCAAACCGCGTCTGCCGGGGCGGGGTTTACGACGCCGACGCAAAAGTGGGAACCGCCGCTCGGATGTTGGCCGTTTTTGGCAGAGTGAGTGCTGGCACTCCGGCGACGCGAAAGAGCGCGAATGCGCCCACGAAAGTGGCGTATTTGGACGTGCGTGACGGCGACCGCTGCAGGAGTACGAAAAACCACGTCAGCCGGGGCGAGCGACACACGGCGGTCTGGGTGCTTATCGCTGCTATTATAGGGGCACCCCGGCAGACGCAGAAAAAAAAAAAAAAATTTTCGACCTTCTTTTTTGCTGGTCGAGCTCGGGTAACCCAGGTCGCAATGGGAGCCGCGCACGAAAGCGGCGTCGCGAGACGCGTTCGCGGTCGCTAGTCGCACGAGCTCGGCAACCGCGTCAGCCGGCGCGGAGTTCGGGATGCCGACGGCTAAGTGGGTACCGCTGCTCGGATGTTCGCCGTTTTTGGCCGAGTGAGTGCTGGCACTCCGGTGAAGCCAAGGAGCGCCAATTCGTGCACGATATCGGCGTCTTTCGACGTGCCCGCCGGCCACCGCCGCACGAGTACGGCAAACCGCGTCTGCCGGGGCGGGGTTCGCGACGCGTACGCAATAGTGGGAACCGTCGCTCGGATGTTCGTCGTCTTTGGCCGAGCGAGTGCTGGCACTCCGGCGAAGCGAAACGGGGCCGATTCGGGCACGATATCGGCGTATTTCGACGTGCTCGCCGGCGACCGTCGCACGAGTACGGCAAAGCGCGTCTGCCGGGGCGAGGTTTGCGACGCCGACGAAAAAGTGGGAAGCGCCGCTCGGATCTTCGCCGTTTTTGCAGGAGTGAGTGGCGGCCCTCCTGCGAGACCAAGAAGCATCGACTCGCGCACGATATCGGTGTCTTTCGACGTGCCCGCCGGCCACCGCCGCACGAGTACGGCAAACCGCGTATGCCGGGGCGGGGTTGGCGACGCCGACGCAAAAGTGGGAACCGCCACTAGGATGTTCGCCGTTTTTGGCAGAGTGAGTGCTGGCACTCCGGCGAAGCGAAAGAGCGCGAATGCGCCCACGAAAGTGGCGTGTTTGGACGTGCTTGACGACGACCACCGCAGGAAAACGAAAAACCACGTCAGCCGGGGCGAGCGACCCATGGCGGTCTGGGTGCTTATCGCTGCTATTATAGGGGCACCCCGGCAGACGCAAAAAAAAAAAAAAAATTTTTTTCGACATTCTTTTTTGCTCGTCGACCTCGGGTGACCCAGGTCGCAGTGGGAGCCGCGCACGAAAGCGGCGTCGCGAGACGGCTTCGCGGTCGCTAGTCGCACGAGCTCGGCAACCGCGTCTGCCGGGGCGGAGTTCGGGACGCCGACGGCTAAGTGGGAACCGCCGCTCGGATGTTCGCCGTTTGTGGCCGAGTGAGTGCTGGCACTCCGGCGAAGCCAAACGGGGCCGATTCCGGCACGATATCGGCGTCTTTCTACGTGCTCGCCGGCGACCGTCGCACGAGTACGGCAAAGTGCGTCTGCCGGGGCGGGGTTTGCGACGCGTACGCAATAGTGAGAACCGTCGCTCGGATGTTCGTCGTCTTTCGCCGAGCCAGTGCTGGCAATCCGGCGAAGCCGAACGGAGCCGATTCGGGCACGATATCGGCGTCTTTCCACGTGCTCGCCGGCGACCGTCGCACGAGTACGGTAAACCGCGTCAGCCGGGGCGGAGTTCGGGACGCCGATGCGAAAGTGGGAAGCGCCGCTCGGATCTTCGCCGTTTTTGGAGGAGTCAGTGGCGGCACTCCGGTGAAGCCAAGGTGCGCCAATTCGCGCACGATATCGGCGTCTTTCGACGTGCCCGCCGGCCACCGTCGCACGAGTACGGCAAACCTCGTCTGCCGGGGCGGGGTTTGCGACGCCGACGCAAAAGTGGGAACCGCCGCTCGGATGTTCGCCGTTTTTGGCAGAGTGAGTGCTGGCACTCCGGCGAAGCGAAAGAGCGCGAATGCGCCCACGAAAGTGGCGTGTTTGGACGTGCTTGACGACGACCACCGCAGGAAAACGAAAAACCACGTCAGCCGGGGCGAGCGACCCATGGCGGTCTGGGTGCTTATCGCTGCTATTATAGGGGCACCCCGGCAGACGCAAAAAAAAAAAAAATTTTTTTCGACATTCTTTTTTGCTCGTCGACCTCGGGTGACCCAGGTCGCAGTGGGAGCCGCGCACGAAAGCGGCGTCGCGAGACGGCTTCGCGGTCGCTAGTCGCACGAGCTCGGCAACCGCGTCTGCCGGGGCGGAGTTCGGGACGCCGACGGCTAAGTGGGAACCGCCGCTCGGATGTTCGCCGTTTGTGGCCGAGTGAGTGCTGGCACTCCGGCGAAGCCAAACGGGGCCGATTCCGGCACGATATCGGCGTCTTTCTACGTGCTCGCCGGCGACCGTCGCACGAGTACGGCAAAGTGCGTCTGCCGGGGCGGGGTTTGCGACGCGTACGCAATAGTGAGAACCGTCGCTCGGATGTTCGTCGTCTTTCGCCGAGCCAGTGCTGGCACTCCGGCGAAGCCGAACGGAGCCGATTCGGGCACGATATCGGCGTCTTTCCACGTGCTCGCCGGCGACCGTCGCACGAGTACGGTAAACCGCGTCAGCCGGGGCGGAGTTCGGGACGCCGATGCGAAAGTGGGAAGCGCCGCTCGGATCTTCGCCGTTTTTGGAGGAGTCAGTGGCGGCACTCCGGTGAAGCCAAGGTGCGCCAATTCGCGCACGATATCGGCGTCTTTCGACGTGCCCGCCGGCCACCGTCGCACGAGTACGGCAAACCTCGTCTGCCGGGGCGGGGTTTGCGACGCCAACGCAAAAGTGGGAACCGCCGCTCGGATGTTCGCCGTTTTTGGCAGAGTGAGTGCTGGCACTCCGGCGAAGCGAAAGAGCGTGAATGCGCCCACGAAAGTAGCGTATTTGGACGTGCTTGACGGCGACCGCCGCAGGAGTACGAAAAACCACGTCAGCCGGGGCGAGCGACCCACGGCGGTCTGGGTGCTTATCGCTGCTATTATAGGGGCACCCCGGCAGACGCAGAAAGAAAAAAAAAAATGGGGACATGGCGTGCGTCACCGTGCGGCTTCGCAGCGTTGCCGAAGTCGCCGAGCCCTTCGACTGAGCCGAACGGCGGACAGGGAACGTTGGTCGGCCGTTCTAACCTGTCGGTGCCACGCCGAGACGTCGTTAAGGAAAACCGCGTCGTGGGCCTCTACGACGCCGTCGAGTCGTTGTACGTTTGGTGTCCAGCGTGTCGGCGGCGAGTAGCGGACACGTCGTTCACGACTTCGGTCTTTCGCAGTCGACGCGAACTTGCGGAGAGTCGTGGTGCCTCACGTTTTCGGCAGAAACCGCGGCGGAATTTTCCCGTGCGTGCGCGCACGACCTCGGTGCTGTGCCGTCAGCGTAGTGTTGCACAAACTCGTGGCCTACCCAAGGTGCGGTACGTTTGCGGCCGTATCCTCGGTGGGAATTTCGTGAGTAGGGTCGCAAATTCTACGACCTCGGCGGGTTTGAGAGCGACGTAGACTTGTGGCACGCTCAACATGCCACACGTTTCGGGGCACACCCGCGGTGAAATTTTCTCGAGTACGCTCGTATTAGGGCCCAAGGAGGTCTGGGTACTTATCGCTGCTATTATGTGGGGGTTCTCGTGAGCGGCGTACGCGAAAGCGACCGGGTGTCTGATATGCGGCGGGCTTCGGCCTCGTCAAGCGTGTCCTCGGGTCTGCTCCAGGGGAATCCACGGCAGTCGTCTGCAGCCTCATCCGCTTGATGCGTTAGGGGCTGGTTGTCGGACGGTGCCGTTTTACCACGATATCGAGGTGTGTTCCGTGTCGTCCTCGGGCGATTCAGATGCGAAAGCGCCGAAGACGCGGGCGTGACCCGTCGTCTGGCGGCTTTGCAGTCTCGGCTCCGTTGCTAGTTCCGGCCGGTCCACCGACAGTGCAGCGGGCTTGGGCAACCCGCACGGCGCGACCGAGTCGATGCAACGAAAAAGAGCGAGCATGAACGTGCTTCTTGCCGCACGGCTCCCACTCGTCTTTCGGGAAGGTTGTGCCGTAGCGAGCTCGAACGCCGTCATCTCGGAGTGCAAAATAAGCGTGTTGGGGCGCCTGAAGGTGGCCTCCGCCGCACACAGACTGCGTCCGGCCCGCCGAGGGCGAGGACGGACGCGCAGTCGAACAATTACCTGGTTGATCCTGCCAGTAATCATATGCTTGTCTCAAAGATTAAGCCATGCATGTCTAAGTACATGCCGAAATAAGGCGAAACCGCGAATGGCTCATTAAATCAGTTATGGTTCCTTAGATCGTTTCTTCCTACTTGGATAACTGTGGCAATTCTAGAGCTAATACATGCAGTGAGCCTGGAGCCCTTTGGGTAACGGGTGCTTTTATTAGACCAAGATCGATCGGGTTTCGGCCCGTATTGTGTGGTGACTCTGGATAACTTTGTGCTGATCGCATGGCCACGAGCCGGCGACGTTTCTTTCAAGTGTCTGCCTTATCAACTTTCGATGGTAGGTTACTTGCTTACCATGGTTGTTACGGGTAACGGAGAATCAGGGTTCGATTCCGGAGAGGGAGCCTGAGAAACGGCTACCACATCCAAGGAAGGCAGCAGGCGCGCAAATTACCCACTCCCGGCACGGGGAGGTAGTGACGAAAAATAACAATACGGGACTCTTTTGAGGCCCCGTAATTGAAATGAGTACACTCTAAATCCTTTAACGAGGATCAATTGGAGGGCAAGTCTGGTGCCAGCAGCCGCGGTAATTCCAGCTCCAATAGCGTATACTAAAGCTGCTGCGGTTAAAAAGCTCGTAGTTGGATCTCAGTTCCAGACGAGTAGTGCATCTACCCGATGCGACGGCTCGGACTGAACATCATGCCGGTTCTTTCTTGGTGCACTTCATTGTGTGCCTCGAGATGGCCGGTGCTTTTACTTTGAAAAAATTAGAGTGCTCAACGCAGGCGAGTCGCCTGAATAAACTTGCATGGAATAATAGAACAAGACCTCGTTTCTGTTCTGTTGGTTTTTGGAATACGAGGTAATGATTAAGAGGGACGGACGGGGGCATTCGTATTGCGGCGCTAGAGGTGAAATTCTTGGACCGTCGCAAGACGAACTACTGCGAAAGCATTTGCCAAGAATGTTTTCATTGATCAAGAACGAAAGTCAGAGGTTCGAAGGCGATCAGATACCGCCCTAGTTCTGACCATAAACGATGCCAACCAGCGATCCGCCTGAGTTACTCAAATGACTCGGCGGGCAGCTTCCGGGAAACCAAAGTATTTGGGTTCCGGGGGAAGTATGGTTGCAAAGCTGAAACTTAAAGGAATTGACGGAAGGGCACCACCAGGAGTGGAGCCTGCGGCTTAATTTGACTCAACACGGGAAAACTTACCCGGCCCGGACACTGGGAGGATTGACAGATTGAGAGCTCTTTCTTGATTCGGTGGATGGTGGTGCATGGCCGTTCTTAGTTGGTGGAGCGATTTGTCTGGTTAATTCCGATAACGAACGAGACTCTAGCCTATTAAATAGGTGCGGGGTTCCCAGCACCTTACAACCTTCTTAGAGGGACAAGCGGCTCCTAGCCGCACGAAACAGAGCAATAACAGGTCTGTGATGCCCTTAGATGTCCGGGGCCGCACGCGCGCTACACTGAAGGAAGCAGCGTGTCTTTATCCCTGTCTGAAAAGACTGGGTAACCCGTGGAACTTCTTTCGTGATTGGGATAGGGGCTTGCAATTGTTCCCCTTGAACGAGGAATTCCCAGTAAGCGCGAGTCATAAGCTCGCGTTGATTACGTCCCTGCCCTTTGTACACACCGCCCGTCGCTACTACCGATTGAATGATTTAGTGAGGTCTTCGGACCGATGTCCGGCGCGGCCTTTCGGTTGCGCCGGTCTGTTGGAAAGATGACCAAACTTGATCATTTAGAGGAAGTAAAAGTCGTAACAAGGTTTCCGTAGGTGAACCTGCGGAAGGATCATTAACGGATTGTGAAGGGTGAGCGCCTCAGCTGCGTCTGCGCCCGACACTTTCTGCCGCTGACCCCGTTTGGACGCGGGGTCGGCTTTTCCCCACGGGGCTGCCTGAATGTGGAGCGGCACCCCGTGACAAATTGTTGCGCCCAGCGGACGCCAACACCGCGACCTTGGACGGTCGGCCAGGTGGCGGACGCGGGTACAAACGGCGCAACGCACTCATAGGTCGGCTTTCGACCCGCCACTGCACCGTGGCTCGAAGCGCTCGAAATGCGCGACCCGACCGCTGCGGGACCGCCTAGTACTGTAAACAGGAGCGGCGGAGCGCGAACGGCGAGTCGTGGTTACGTCGGTAGAAGGCGAGGCTGCGCGTTCCCGAAACGCCAGCCGAGTGCCCTCCCGACCGTTCGAGCGTGCAAGAACGAGACCCGACAATCGCGCGGCGACTGCCAAGTACGAGAGGAACGGCACAAGCGTCGGCGGTCGGTCAAGGAACTGGCGATGTGACGGGTCCGCTGTGCACCAGTGCATACCGTCCCGCCGTCCGCGGCAAGCGCCTCCGCGTCCTCGGGTGACGGAGGCTGCCGGTCGGTTCTTGCAGGCGAGGGATCTCGCTGGCACCGGTTCGCGTTGACGCGCGGCCGGTCATGGCACGGCGATGCGACGGCCGAGGTGCGCAGTACTCGATGGAGGAACCGCACGCTCCGATGACCGTCCCGCCCTCCGCGGCGTATGCGTACCGACCGTAATGGTTGCAGCAGCGCCGGCCGGCTTTTGAATTCGCCACACGAAACACGGTGCGAGATCGCGGTTAGGGGAGCGTCGACGTTGCCAGGCGTTTTGCTTGCTGCCGAGGGAAAGGCGGCACGGCCACGTCGCGCTCGTCGCGATTAGCGGGTCTGCGCGCTTTGGGAAGGTGCCGCAACGACTTGCCGAAAGAGGAAGCACGGAAGAACGAGGGACTTGGACGTCCCGACAATTGAACGCACTTGCGGCCAGGCCCTTGCTGGCTTCGTTCTTCCGCCTCGAGTAGGCTCGTACG
>NW_027465632.1:0-20389 GCF_043290135.1 Rhipicephalus microplus | reverse complement strand
CGCATTTCCGATGGAGGCGGAAATGTTGTAGGCCCGTGTGCTCAGATTCGAGTGCACGTTAAAGAACTATAGGTGGTCGAAATTTCCGAAGCCCTTCACTATGGCGTCTCTCATAATCATATGGTGGTTTTGGGACGTTTAAACCCACATATCAATCAAGCTTATATTTGCGACCCTGGTTGATTCTTCTTTTTTTTCCTCATTTCAACACGAATATGAGAACGCAAAATTTCACCTTAGTTCGCTCCCACTGAAATGCGACAGCCATAAGAGCACGATTCAAACCCGTGCCTTCGCGCTACTAAAATGATCTATTATCTACTAAGATCTACTAAGATACACTAAGATGATCTATTATCTCTTTATTTCTGTCATACTTCCTCTTCTTTTATATTTTTATGCGTGGCTTTGTCTACGTCACGCTAGGCGACAACAACATGCGTCAAACGGGGCCGCTCTCGGGTACTCCCGAATCATCGTAAAGGCGCTCGAAGAACACGTAGAGGAGGTCTTGTCCTTGGCGCGACCGCACGCTCAGCATGCTACAGATGACTATGCTATCCGTGGTTGTGTCAGCGTTAAGCCAAGCCACACGAGACAGTGGCGTACTCAGGGGCTGGCTTACCAGGCACGTGCCCTTCCCGAAACTTACTCTTCCCGCAATAGGACAATGTTCTTACGTTTCTTTTGATGGCGCAAGAGCCATGCTTGGCCAAAGAGTGCCTGCCGCTGGACACAGAGCACAAGATGGCACTTGACCTCTTGCCTACCTTGCAGCCACTTCGTATAAGAGATGGGCCAGAGTTGCTGGCACGTGCATCTTGGGGGAGTATACTGTGGGGGCGTGCTGCCTGGGCCACTGACATGAGACGACAGCATATACGACAGACTAAGCCTTCAAAGTGTTCCACACTTTAAAAAAGTTGCTGGATCGAGAAATTGAACTTCCTGATGCACTAGTTTTCTTTGTAACGATTTCAGGATCGGTCGTGCGACGCGGCACCCGTCCCTTACTCCAAGCGTCTTGTGTGCTTGGTCGTGCTCGCCGTCGTCGCCGCCTTTGTGGCCGCCATGGTGCTCCTCTTCTACGTCTCCACTATGGTCATCCGTACCTACGCCAGAAAAAGCGACGGTGGCGGTACGGAGGATCGCGTGAGCCTCTCGTGTCACACCGACGGCTGCTCCCGGTTCGAGGCGCTGCTCGCGGACACCCTCAACACCAGCGTCGACCCGTGCCACGACTTCAAGGCGTACGTCAGCTCGCGCTGGCTGCCCGACCCGTCCAAGGAGCTGGACGTCCAGTGGTGTTACGAGTGGAACGTCAAGTACGCCTGGATGCGCATGATGGTCGGCGAGATACGACTGCGTTCCAATACGTCATCGCTGGACCGCCTGATGGCCGATTCCTTCGGAGCATGTGTGCACAGGTCGGAATTGCCCAGGTCTTTCTAGTTTTTTGGCGAAGCCATTAAGTGCCTCAGCTGTAGCACAGGAAAAACCCACTGAACACCAGAGGTATGCGTAAGCAAGGTTGCCTGGATGCATGGGCTTCGGCAGGGCGGTGCAAAAGGGGCACTACCCCCCCCCCCCGCAAAAAAAATCATGCCGTCGAACAATGCCTTGATCCCCAAAGAACTGGCATTCCTCGACTATATGAAAGCCATGACACACACTTTGGACGCGTATTTGGTTTTTTTTGTGCTCGTGCATTTGTGCATCATGTCCACTGTTACGTCCAACGATAAGGTTTTTCTGCTAACCTTTCTGACACTGGTTAATCGACGGAGAAAAAAAGAAAATTGTACAAGCAGCTTTGCACAAGCTCAGTCAAGCGTGAAGGAATATGCACGGGTATGTTGTCGACCTTCTTTCTTTGCATCTGTTGTTTCTATTTATTTCTATTTTTCTATATTCTTTCGTACTTTCTTTATTTATCTTATTCGTTCATCCTTTCTATCTTTCTTTTTTTTCTAATCTGTTTTGCTCTGTCTTTTTTCTATCTCCCATATGTATATCTTCCTCTATTTCTTTATCGCTCTTTCTTTCTATTAGCCTTGTGACGATCAGAGAAATGAATTCCTGTAGCTGCCTTACATGCTTGATTGATATGTGGGGTTAAACGTCCCAAAACTACCACATGATTATGAGAGACGCCGTAGTGGAGGGCTCCGGAAATTTTGACCACCTGGTGTTTTTTAACGTGCACTCAAAACTGAGCACATGAGCATACAACATTTCCGCCTCCATTGGAAATGCAGCTGCCGCAGCCGGGATTCGATCCCGCGACCTGCGGCACAGCAGCCGAGTACCTTAGCCTCTAGACCACGACAGCAGGGTTGTCTTGCATGCTCACTCCAATACAGGGTATGGTGACATCCCATTTTTTAAATAAAAATTATGGCTCACTTCTATCGGCGCGCACGCTCCCGAATAGAGCCTTTAGATTGCACGATGCTACCCCGCCGCGGAGGTCTAGTGGCTAAGGTACTCGGCTGCTGACCCGCAGGGAGCGGGTTCGAATCCCGGCTGCGGCGGCAGCATTTCCGATGGAGACGGAAATGTTGTAGGCCCGTGTGCTTAGATTTGGGTGCACGTTAAAGAACCCCAGGTGGTCTAAATTTCCGGAGCCCTCCACTACGGCGTCTCTCATAATCATATAGTGGTTTTGGGACGTTAAACCCCACTTATCAATCAATTAGATTGCACGATGCTAACTTCTATATATTCTTGCACAGAGTTACACAACTGTAGTGTAGTGTTTGCTTAGTGATGTATATTGTAAGTTATGTTGCCTAATTGATAGCTAACGTTGCCATAGTAATGGCTAGTCTTGATTGTTTAGTGTTACAATCTCTCTTGAGGCGGTTTCAAACCAGTGATTCAGCTGCCAACTGAATGCTTTATTCAACTTTTTTTTGCGAACAGGGCCGATGAGGATTCCAAGGAAACGCGCAACAAGTTTAAGCAATTGATGCGCGACCTGAGCATTCCTTGGCCCGAACAGCCACCCAGCGACGTCGACCCGTTCGAAGCCCACCTCAACCTGAGCATTCGCTGGAACGTGGCACTCTGGTTCGACGTCAAGATGCTTCCCGCCCGTACAGCAAGCGGTCGTAAGGTGATTTACATCTACCCGAGCGCGTACGCCAAGTTCTGGAGGGAACAGTACCTCGCCATGTCTAGCCAGGCCTCAATGCACCAATACGTGGACCAGTACTTGGCCTCCTTCTACGACACGTCGACACGGAACGCAAACGGCGAGCCGGAACAACTTTGCCAGTACGACGCGGTGTTCAACTTCACCAGGCAAGTCGTCTTTCAACTTGCCGGCGTCATCATGAAGGACAAGTCTGTCGCGTTCCTCGAGTTCGACTCCCTGGCACGAGCGTTCGGTCAGAAGACGGATCGCTTCGTTTCGTTGATGAACAAGTACTTCTTTCCCGGGAACTTCTCCTCGTTCGGGTGGGAGGACAGCGCTATAGTAAAGGCGACGGACACATTGAACGTCGTCCGTCACGTTGTTACCGGCACGGATGCCTCGACCCTGTTGAGCCACTTGGGCTGGTGGATGCTGCAGGTGTTCGCTCCCATAGCGGACAACCATTTCTTCGTCGAGAAGTACGGAAGCGTTGAGAAGGCCGAGCTGCTGCGCCCGCTGTTCTGTGAGACCCAGGTCGAGTCTTCCTTCAAGATTCTGCTTCTCGCCAGACACATGGCCACCCACTTTCGAGATCACCAGATCCTACGCATTTGCGAACTCCTGAACAGCGTACGCCAGGCTACCGTGGCCGAGATCGGCAAGTTGGATCTGCCGGTTAAAGCCAAGGCGGTGCTGACGAGAACGCTCAAGCACTTGCGCGTCAACCTGTGGCCCAGGCCACAGTACCGGTCTGAGACGTTGCTCCGGCGCATCTACTCGTTCGAGTACGCGAGCAAGAAGACCATGCTGGACTACTGGATCTCGGAGAGGAAAGGCAACGCGGCACTCATCGGTGGCAGCGCGTACTTCGAGGACAAGCGGCTGCCACACAACTACCTCAAGGAACTCTTCTCCTACGACAGCGTCCTGGACACCATCAGCTTGTCGATGGTCGTGGTGCACGAGCCGTTTTACTACCTCGACGACGAGTTCGGCGCCATTAACTACGGTGGTTTGAACGCGGGCTTCGCCAAGACCCTCATAGAAGGCCTCGTAAGCGACCCAAAGTTGCGTGCCGCCGTCGCCAGTGACGCGTCGAGCAGCGCTAACGAAGGAAACGAGAGACCACTCTGGGGCGCTTCGACCGGCAACGATACTAACGGCTCGCCACAGCCCGAACTCGGTCTGATCGCTCCGGTCTTCCTGCCGGCGTTTCGCGCGTTCCAGGCGAAGATGCGTGGTGCCGGCCCCGTCAACGCGGGCCAATTCTCACCGGCGAAAGTGTTCTTCGTCAACTTCTGTCACAGTCAGACGCGCATGGCGGCAGGCTTCGACTGCAACTCCGTGCTGCGAGGAGCAGCCGATTTCGTTTCCGCGTTTCACTGCAAACGTGGTAGCAGCATGAACCCTTGATATTATTTCAATCCTAATGGAAAGAGAACAAGACTATTGTGTTAACACTTCTGAATATTCATTATAATAATTAGTCCGTTTATTTTGTTGCTCGGACATGTGTGTTTCTGCATAATTGTGCGTGTGTCGTGTACGGTGTCGTGAAAAGTGTGTTCCACTTGTTTAGCCCCACGACCGAAATTTTATATCAACAAAATGACTGTACGGGTCTCATTTATTTATTTATTTATTTATTTATTTATTTATTTATTTATTTATTTATTTATTTATTTATTTATTTATTTATTTATTTATTGATACTGTAAGCCTTAACAGGCACGGATGGGAGGACATCTCTCATCAGGAATCTCTCACTGTAAGCCTTAACAGGAGTGGGAAGAAATTATACAGATTGTCATCTTCACATAGACCGCAGAACAAAAAATAGTAAACAAGAAAGTGAACACGGGAAAAAATAAGAATGATCAGTACAGACTACTCTAAACAATTACAAATTACAACTGTACATCTAGTCGAAGAACCAAGAAATAAAACAATAAAAACACCACAGGCTCTCATCACACGATACTTATCGATTACTCCAAATATTAGGAATAACTGTGAATCTTTCTGATGGCAGTAGTAGCTTATATTTACATCCAGCTTTATTTCGCTGTTTGCCTCCTTTATTTTTTACTGGGGATATATGTGTAAAGGAAATTACCAAGAACCCACACAGAGGCAGACTGATGAAAATTCGAATGCTAGTAAGTACGTTAACAAGACAGATGAAGTTCCCGTAATGCATTGACAAAAACCAGGTACGCTTCATTGGCTGACTGCTTATTTAAAGGCCGACTCCGGTGATTTTGCGAGGTCAATGTACCTCGATAAATATCACTCAGACTATAGGTTCATTTGCACGTTCGCACCACTCGTTCATGCCGAACTGAAGGCTTGAGAGTTTTCGCAGTATATTTTCAAGTTAATTTCATAGCTTGCCTCTAAACGCTCTCCTCGCTTGACCCTATAATGATAGCATAGTGTGTGTGACGTTGATTTTTGCAAAACGTAAGTGACGGAACTGATGTGCCACTGCAGCGTCTGCTTGTCAGCTGGAGTGTGTTGGGTCGGCCGGTGCCTCCTTGATTGAGCGTGCGATTTCCCTTTCCGTGTTGGTGGGTGCGCGATGGGTGGCAAGTGAAGTTGCGTTGTGGGCCGCACACCGTTCACCGCATATTCATAACAGCGTAGGCGTTTTAACCGGTATCGCAGCAGGCGCAAACTCGGACAACCCGGACAAGTACTGCTATTTGGCTGCGTTATGCGCAACCATGGCAGGTTCTGGCCAAGTATGTCGTCATACGTAGAAGCACACTCAGTTGGGTTTCGGCATTGCCGTTTTTGCCTCTTAAAAATTATTCGAGTTTGTCGAGCATTTCGGTTATCGGGCGCGGGACAAAAGAGTCTCGGGAACATGAAAGCCCCTTTACCCTGACATGGACGAAAAATCGCAGGAGTTGGCCTGTTTTCCGTTGCTTTGTATACGTACTGTCAGAGATAAACATTTCCGGGATTGATAGATTTGTTAATATGCTAATCTAGCTGGTGTACATAGCCTTGCCTATGTGATGCAGGTAGTTTCCAGGTTGCTTCTAGGGCATTGCTATGCTAGGTGATGCTAGCTTCTTTTTTACGTTTTAGCGCAGACAGATTCAAGTTGAACTACACGCAGTCACAGACACGATGCGCGTCCACAAACTTTGGAGACGGAACCTCACACTGAAACCACGCTCTCGCACTTCTGAGGGATCTATACGTCGCTGGCGTAGGGTACTCCATCGCTTTGTGGCCTTCTCAGAGCTCCCATTATACCTTTCCTGTCTTCTAAAAATCTCTAACATTCTAACCTACTCGAAGTCTTGGATCACCACCGCTGTTTTGTAGTCATTCGGACAGGTAACTGTCGTCTCAATTTTTAGTAGCGCAGTGGGATTCCATTTTCGTGGCACATACCCATTTATGGTTAGTTGGGATAACCGTTGCCTCGTTCATATTAAGTGAACCGATTGCAATCAGTGCCATTTACTCAATATCTGTGGCACATCGCCGTTTATGATGAAGATAGTTTACTGATAAGTATAGCACGCACAGATCCCTGCCAGCTCAACAAGCTTCGTCTTTCTAAAGACGAGTTCAAAGCACGTCTGGCCACCCTGAGCCACATCTAAAACATTCAACCTGTAGTACACAAGTTTCGCGATCAATTTGCAAAATTATCCACCAAAGGGGAAGGGGTAGTGCATTAAGTGGGCAGACATTCGTTGTTTACTACATTACCGCAGAGGCCGTGTCCAGTGAACGTTTGTCCCCGGGTGTACTTCGTGCGAATTGGAAGCGTTACATCACGCGATTACCCAAACATTACGAGGTAAAAACAAACACAACTGTACCTGTCAGACGCGAACGACAGTGTCGCAGACTCGCTACAGGAAGTTACTTCGAGCACCGAAAGAACCGCTGCCTTCTGAAGGCAGAAAATGGAAAGCTGCGAGTGACAGAGAAAGTCCATCGCTATACGCCGAAGGCGTCAAGGAGAGACGGAGTGATGGGGATCTGGTGTCGCGTCTTGTTCTTTGGCAAATGTATTTAAATAGTTAATTTGAAAACACAAGAAGCCAACTTGGCCCAAGCAGGAGGGGCAGTGCACATCCATGAAGGTCAGCTTGGTCAGCGCCCGAGCAGCTGGTTCTTGTTGTGCAGGGCAAAACCTTGAGGCGGTTTCGGGCTCTGGAGCTTTGTATCCGGAGCACGCGCAGCATATTTGGTTTTCAGGCTGACCACATCAGAACGAGATTCCCCCTCATGGTTTCGCCCCGCAGAGCAATTACGGGCTTCTCGCGTGCTCTACACAGACGCGGCCACGGCTGTACATAACACGGTCAAGTTAATAATTGGACAGTATAACTTTCCCGCAGCTCACGTTATCACTCACTCAAAAGGCTATGCCACACGGCAAAGACATCCTTTGACGACGAAACCTTTCTTTGACTTTTCAAATATTGTTAATTGAGTGTAATAGCCTTACCAATAACGTTGCAAGCGAAGGTTCATTGTATCTCCTTCAGAATTGCTATTGATGCTTTGCAGTATCGATCCTGATTATGTAATTGATATGTAGGGTCACGGCCGCCTGGATCGGGAGCACGCGTCCGATCCAGGCGGTTGCGGTAGGGTTTAACGCCCCAAACCTCCATATAATAAAAGATACGGCAGTCCTGTTTATGTAATAATTAAGCATTGGTGGTACTGGATAGTTCTTTTTTGTATATATTTAAATTATTCGTTGGGATTTGCTCACCTTTCATTTTTCGCGTCAATTATTTATACTACTGATTATCTGATTATACTCTTTTCATCTTCCATACTTCTTGTATTCATAACTCTACGTGCATTTCTTCTGTTTGTAATGTCTGTGGTTCTTTTCCTTGCAAACTATCTTTCTGTTTCACAGCTGTCATAATTGTTTCGAGATTTAAGTATCTCAAAATATAAAATTCAGAAGCCTTTCCGCGAATCGTAAAAACCGAGCCAATCAAAGCTTCGCACGTGCGAGCCCCACCTATAATATTTATTTTCTTTCACTCTATCGCTTTACGCAAATGATCCCTCCTAACAGTTTCCTTCCTCCATGGCATGCATGGGGCCTTCATCCACGTAGCACAACGCTTCAACTGGCAGGCAACAACGATGGTAATGCACTCATATCCAAGCAACAATGAAATGTCGCTAAGTGAAATGACAATTTTCGAAAGAAACATGATTTCTTAGTGCGCAGGGAACAGTAGCTTGCCACGACTGGCAAGTCACTGAGCCAATTGTGGGTACATTCCAAAGTTTGATGAGTTCCGAGTAATGGCAAGACATAAGGACAAGAAGGCACGTGAAATAATGAAGCGGTTTTTTTTTATTCGCAAAGCAGGAACGGAGTGTGTAAGAGCCCCGTCCGCCAATATGTTGGACAATGAATACCAGTATCTTTTCAATTAAATTTTCATTTCAATATACGAATGAGTTGTTCTGGCGCATGTGCCATCATTTGTTCCTTTTTTTGTGTGTGTATCTGTGTGATCTCCCCGCCCTCTTGACTGTGTACATAACCGCCATCTGTGCAATAAAACGGTCGTAAGCGCGCGCTCTGTCCTATCTATCCGTCTTCTTTCTGAAACGTTCCCTGCGCACTAAGAGAGTATATTTCTTTCAAAAATGCAGTACCAAGCAGCCCTAGTATAGCCGCTGTTTTGAAATGATCAGTCACCTCAATAAAAGATTAGTGTTTCGTTGTGGTTTCGTTGCGTCCAGTTTCGGTTCGGTTATCGGACTTGCTGCAGGTGGCGCCTCACTCGGCAACGAGAATTCACGCACCGAGAGTGCACTCCTGAGGCGCTTCGTAAATGAAGTGTTGAAGTGTTTCAAAAGTGTATGACGAGCTCTCGTGTCGCGCAAACGTTCTTCTTCGCGCTCTGCGCCAAGACCGCCGTGTAGAGGCTAGCTGGCGCAACCGCCGACCGCGATACCACAATAAGATTGTGTATTATAAGAAACATGTAATATTCGAGAAGCCCACGACCAAGAGAGCATAATTTACTGAAAAAAGCCTACAAAAGCGCACGTGACTAAAACGCCTTTGAGCGACGCATTTACATACGTTTGCCATTGCCGAGTTTTTCGCGCACGACGTGCTCATCAAAATCTCCGAGTTATTTAACAGCTGGGCTATACCGCTAACTTACAACAGCTATGTTTACATTCTTTTTCAATATGATCAGCCGAAGAGACAACGACAACGTTCTCACACGCGCGTGCCTGCGACACGAAGAGACAACGGTTAAATTTTTATCTCCACAAATCAGGATTTTTATTAACCAACCTATGTGCAGTTTGCAATGAACCGGAAACAATAGATCACTTTCTTCTCACATGCCGCCGCTTCGCCTCACTGCGCCGAGTAATTCTTGAAAGACCGATTGGTGTGCTCGAATGGCCAGTCAATACATTCACCATATCATCGTTTGGAGCCAGTCAGTTGGGTGTGGGCCGCAGTGCTATTCTGTCAGTGCAACATAAATTCATTCGAGCAACCGGAAGGATACGCTGCTAGTGGTACTGCCAGATATATCCAATTATTTGTCCCCCTTCCTCATTCTTGTTAAATTGTTTTATATACTCTGGTTTATCGAATTCTCCTGCACTTTTTCACATTTTTTTCAAAGGAATATTGTTATTGCTTTTATCTAATTTCTCTCTTTTTTAGCAAGCTTTGTACAAAAAGATATTTATTATGAGGTACAGTGTGGCCAATCCTCCTTGTGGGTATGAGCCAAGATCTCTCCTAGGCGACAAGACAAGACAAAGACAACGACAACATTCTCACGTGCGCGTGCCTGCGGCACGAGACGAGAAGAAGAACAAGAACGACGTGGTTGGCCTCCGCCATCGGCTATACGCCTCCTTCAAGCCGCAATGAAGATAACATTGCCTCCAGGGGCAACGCCAAGGGTGAGTAGAGATGTTAACGAAGCCAACGAGGCTTTCGAACAAGGGCTGTGTGTAGTGTCGGCGGGCGGCAGCCGACGACCCTTGCGTAGACACTGTAGCGAGACGCGACGGGTACCTGCAACAGCCCGCGACATGTAAGCACAGAGACCCACCCTATACTCTCTGAACCCCTGACGACGACTCCACCGACCAGCGGCCGTTCAGTCACGCAACACACATCGGAAAACGCGTACACACGTGATTGGCTGTAGTGAATCACGTGTACCGCTCAATAACGGCAACTGTAGAAAGACGCACAACTGAAAGGCACACAGCGCCCATACCCCTCACGGATGGCGCCGCATATGTCACGCTGTGTGAGCTTAAAGTATAGTGCCTAGGCACTGTACGTAAAGTACGGAGACTCTGATTGATTGATATGTGGCGTTTAGCGTCCCAAAACTTATGAGAGACGCCGTAGTGGAGGGCTCCGGAAATTTAGACCGCCTGGGGTTCTTACGCGTGCACCCAAATCTGAGTACACGGGCCTACAACATTTCCGCCTCCATCGGAAATGCAACCGCCGATGCAGGGATTCAAACCCGCGACCTGCGGGTGAGCAGCCGAGTACCTTAACCACTATAGACCACCGCGGCGGGGCAAGTACGGAGACCCTTACACGAGGAAAGTCCTCTTCATCGGCTGCAGATTTTGGACCACCGGGGGCTGGTTTTATTTTTTACATGCGCGTAAATTTAAGTGCATGAACATTTCATTTTTGTTGACATAGTAGGCGTATACTTGTACCTCTTTATGAAGGCATCGAAACAGACGTGCGTATGCCCGTTTCACAATGGTGGTGTCAAACATTTATTCCATTACGTCCGTGCTCGCTGTATTGGCGTTCAAAATGTCGTTCGTTCACCGTATTAAGTATATACCACATGAACTATTTTAACGCAAAAAGTGTTGTTTTGCCAGGATCCGCAAGGAATACTGCCGAGACCATCAAGCGCGCGTCATTTCTGCCATTTCCCCGATGGAAATGAGGTAGTCTATTCTTTGTGGACCCCACTTCCGTTACGGAAACGACGTCAATAAAAGGAAAAGTGGCAGTTAGCTCGGCAAAAAAAGTTACCCAACCTGTAAATCAAACCTCATGATGCATGAGTTTTTTGTTTTTTTTATAATCACCGAGCTTCCTTGCACACTGCAATAGAGGACCAACGCCCCTAGACCCTAACTTTGGTACAACTCTACAATATTGAAGGTACAATAGAAAAGTGTATCCAGCTATGCATAAGAACCTCACAGGAATGGAATCGGTGGAATTACGCAGAATCCAAACAAACACATACACGAACTTACACAGGCTATACATGTATTCGACCCCAGAGCATACAGAGGTAATATGTCCGTGGTGTGGGGCCAGACCAACTCTGTTTCACATCACGTAAGAGTGTACACATTACAATGAAGAACAGCACAACATGAACAACACGGAGGAACAATGGGAGGCACTGCTGTTCAGCTCGGCCATTGCTGATCAGCGCTGGCTGGTCCAACGGATAGAGATGATGGCTAGGGCCAGCGGAGCCCTGGAATAAGCCGCCCGACCATTCGGAATGCTCCGCGTTATGCACAAATAATGTTCTCTCTCTCTCTCTCACTCTCTCTGCCAGTCTCCCGGTTCGTCGCAGGACGTGGCGCCCGTCCCTTACTCCAAGCGCCTGGTGTGCGTGGTCGTGTTCGCCGTCGCCGCAGGTCTCATGGTGTCCGTGGTCGCCCTCTTCTACGTTTTCGCGATGGTCACGCAGATTTCCACGAAGAACGGTGGCGGCGACCGCTCGGGGGAACGCGTGAACCTCTCGTGTCGCACCGACGGCTGCTCCCGGTTCGAGGCGCTGCTCGCGGACACCCTAAACACCAGCGTCGACCCGTGCCACGACTTCAAGGCGTACGTCAGCTCGCGTTGGCTGCGCGACCCGTCCAGCGAGCCGGACTACCAATGGCGTTACAAGTGGGACGTCAAGTACGCCTGGATGCGCATGATGGCCGACGAGATACGACTGCGTTCCGATACGTCGACGCTGGAGCACCTGATGGCCGACTCCTTCGAAGCATGCGCGCACAGGTCGGTTGCCTACATCCATAGAGTTTCTTAATACACACTAGAGGGAACTCTGGCGCTAGTGTCTATGGGAGCTGCAACGCACGGCGCTTCAGTGAGCATGGGAATGATGGGTAGTACACACATCTGTCTAATATTCGTACTTCTGGCCTGCTTTTGGCTCCGTGCGTGTTCGTATGGCTTGTAGCTGTTTTCTCACGAAACAAATATTAGCAAATGTTCAGCGGTTGCGCTTCACCATCTTATTCTTTTAGACTTACCGTTCCAAATCAGGTCACGAAGTTCGAAAGTGTTGCATCTTTCTTTCAAAGCGAAACCGAAACACAGCAATAAGCGAAGCCGCAAGTACCATTCGCCGCCCACAAGTACGAAGACTAGGCAAATGTGTGTACTACCCATCGTTTCCATGGTCGCTGAACGATCACAGCGCCAGAGTCCCCTCTAGTTAATTTTAGGAAACGCTATGCCTACATCATTATAGTTTAAGGGGACAGCCTAATCAGACGCTGGTATTGTGCCTCATAAGACGGCTGGCGTCTGCTACAAAAACCTACGCTACGTGAGCCGGTTCGATTATAGAATCGGATGAAAACGAGGGCTCGAGTCTTTATCGAACACAGGTGTTCTGCGTGGCAGTCAAGCACTCTACCGGAGAGCCACACAAATTTGTTTATTGCCTGCTTATTAAACGCAATGAAACTCGGTGTAAGAATACAGTGCGATTTCACATTTTAGAGTGTTGTTAATGTCACTCACTTGATTGCAGGGCTCGAACACACGTTGCACTTCACTTTGCTCAACAGCCGGTTCACTTTCATGATCACATCTTCGTTGCACGGGTCAATAACGAGGTGACGGTGGTTTTTAACTGTTATGCCTCCATGCGCGAGCATCTTCTTTACTACGCTCATGTTCTTGAAAGTCACCGCACACACATGATTCATCCTACACGTCCTTAACGCAACCATTTCGGGCGGCAATCGGAGGCTTGCCCCAGGCAGTGTCACAAAATCTTCCACCCGATATGGTCAGCCTTCTAAGTCAGCATACAATAACATCACATTTCTAAAACAATACGTCCGTGTAGGAAGGCTTGCCAATACAATTTCAAGGTCCTCGTTATCTTCAAAAGAACTGTTTCCACCACTTAAACGGGCCGCTCTCACCACTTCACTGGACCTTGCCAACGCACGTCCGTTCGCGTCAGTGGCCGGAAATGGCATCCACAAAGCCACTTAGTTTCCGGAAGCGCTTCAGAAAAAAAAGCGTTATTCATGTCGTCATGACGGGCGAGAAATCACGTTAACGGGTTTAATATTGATGAGCCGAAGACTACTCGAGTACAAATATCTACCAGTCGAACTACGTCAATACCACCATACAGCGAAGTAGCAAAAGCACGAGAGTATGCGAGAGTAGACAAAGAACACTTAGTCTCATGACAACCATCATCATTAGAATTTATTATCATCATCTTATTGATGAATCATGTAACCATCATGGTCATCGTCATCTCGATATATCGATTTGTTTACTCACTTTCCTCTCTGCTATATGACCTGCGAAACGCCTTCTACTATAGGACTATACGATGACAGCAAAAGAAAGACTATGAAACCTCTTATAGCTGTGAAACTGATCGGCTATATTGCTTGCTTAACTGTGCGTAGCAGGTGCAACGTTGTCTAATTGATAGGTAATGTTATGGTGGCTACCATAGTAATGTTGCAGTATTGTGATTATTCATCTTCACTCTTACAAAAAATGGCAGCATATCCAAGGAGTGAATGATGGAGAGTGGGGCGAAGCATTCGTCCGCCCATTCGTCCTTGCTTCCGTCCGTCCATGCGTCCGTCTGTGTGACCATCCATGCGTCCATCCGCCTGACCGTGCGTGCGTCTGTTCGTGCGTCCGTCCCTGCGTTTGTCCATGCATCCGCCCCTGCGTCCGTTCATTCGTCCATCCATGCATCTGTCTGTGTGTCCGTTCGTCCATCTATTCAACACTCCAAGTAACACCATCTCGCATCTTCTCATCATATATTCCCCATATAGAAGCACCATCATCCAGCGGACATTCCAAGGACTAAACGGTGGCACACGCACACTTTCTTACGGCTCGCGCTTCGTGTCTACTTCCCACCTTTATCCACCTGGAGTTCATGGTATATACCAGTTCACTGTATCCATGACACTGCGGCTCAACGCTCGCTAAACCTTTCTAAAACTAAGGAGGTTACGCCCAGCGAATATAACGTAGCAACCCTTTCTTGTCAGATAGTGCTCAATGTACATGCCAATGGCTGTTAATGGGGAATGTAGCGTGCGCGTTAACTAAAAGCCGAATGTTCCTGTCTCTCATTCCCCCTTATTTGTATGTACATAGAGCACTATCTTTTATTGTTCAACAACGCACAGAAGAAATCTCTTACCGGCACCACCTTGGATGTCAAAATGTTATACTTGTTACACACTACAACCGCTGCGAGGGACGAACGGGTGTTGTTATAAGGAGCTTCGCCCCTAAAAAGTTAGTAATCAGTTAGTAAGCGCGTGTGTTTATTTGTTTCTGGAGTATTTTACTACTTTCGCAGCATACCTTTACTAGCCAGCCGCTAGTACAGCTTGTAAGTTTCGTCATTACCAAGGAAGCTTTCTTAGCGTTTTCAACTAAGTAATTATTTTATAAATTCTATGGCTACTAATTATTACACGGTGCGCGATCCTTAAGTATGGGTATATATAGGCTTCAAGCTGCATCTACAGGGGAAGTCTATCAAGTCTTGAAGATTTCCGTGTGCGTTTGCATGCGTGTTCTCGCTTGTGATTCATTTAAATGCACCCTCATACACATATTATCACGTGCTCATATGACCATACGATTTGCTCATATGATCGAGCATCATAATATGCATGATCATAAGTAAATATCATAAGAATATATGCGCACATACAGTTACAGGTATAGTTACATAAAGTAGTTAGCAACCAATGTTTTTGCACGAGGACAATACAACTTCGTTTTTTTTTATTCTACACTTATGTACTAGAATTATCTTGATATGGCAGTGCACACGCACACATAAAAAATAGGTGTAAACCTCTACTTTCGGGGTTACTAACAATTTAGTAATGGACCAACCACTCGATTCCGCACCAATCACTAAATGGGTAGTAAATTCCGCTAATCTGCATTTCCCTGGCTTCACTTACTAAGATGCTGGTGCTTGACGTGACAAGTGAAGGGCCAGTATTTAGTTAGTGAATATGCTGAACTTTTAGATGCGATGCATCTCTTGCTCGGGTCTATGTCCCACGGCGTCGGCCTCCGCGCTCACATTACGCATGCACAACTCTCTTCCTTCCCTCACTGCTACAGCTGCGCGTTACCCTCTCCCCTTCTCTACGCTCCCTCTCTCCCCTCGCAACGCCGACGCAGGGACTGTTTGATAACCTACGCTCACCCCCCCCCCCCCTCAAGGCATTCCTCACCGTGGCGTTTACACAGTCAAAGCGCATGCGCGTCTCCTCCCCTTCTCTCCTCTCCTACGCCTCCCTCTCTCGCCTCGCAACGCCGACGCAGGCATTGTTACCTAGCGAGTTTCATGATTGAACAAACCGACTGATCGCACTGCACAAACGTTTACTCGCCGCGCTGCATATCGCACTGGATCTTGACCTCTAAAGCATGTAGTTTTCTAAAAAGAGACGCTTATCATGTGATTCCTGTGTTATTCTTAAAGAAAAAAAAGAAGAAAAGTGAGCCCCGTAAATGTCTGCATCAGAGTGCGACACCTCAACAGTAGCTCACGAGGGATGGTGCAAGGAGGGATTAAAAGGATATGATTAAAAGGTAGATATGGGCAGGAGAGAGCAAGGCGCAGGGAGAGCAAACGACAGAAAACGACGGAAGTAAAGATGAGATAGGAAAAATGGACATGGTCGCAGGAGTCCTAGGACGGGGCACCACTCAGCGAGAGCTAGCTCATGTCGGCAGCAAGAGATGGCGTAGGGCGAGCCAGGCGGCCAGAGCTGCGCTGTCGTTGGAGATCGCGGGGGCACAACTGCGGTCAGCCCGAAATCCAGAGAGCGATTCCTAAAAGGAGACTCTGACGCTACGATCGTTCAGCGACCATGGGATTCATGGGTAGTACACGGATATTCCTAGTATTCGTAGTAGCGGGCAGTGACTCGCGCTTGTGTGTATTGCTGTTTCGGTTTTGTTTCGAAGGAAAGAACAAACCCTTTGTAAGCCTCAAAGGTTAAGATGGTGAAGCGCAATTAACCGCTTAACATTTGTGGATTTTTGTTTCGTGAGAAAACACCTCCAAGCCAAAAGAACAGGTATCGAGCCAGCAGTATACAAAAAGCAGACAAATCCGTGCACTACCCTTCATTCCCATGCTCGCTGAAGCGTCGTGCGTTGCAGCTCCCATAGACACTAGCGCCAGAGTTCCCTCTATAGTGTGTATTTAGGAAGCTCTATGCTCCAAAGTAGCACCGGTGGAAGATTTCTTGTGCGTTTTTGAACAATGAAAATTCGCAGTGTGCGCGTTAACTAAAAGCGGAATGCATGTTTCTGTGTTCAATTGGAGTCTTCTGTCTCTCACTGCAAATAATAGCGATTGACATGTTCCAGTAGGAAACAGCGGTCCATCACTGCGTCCTTTGCGCCTCCCTAGGTTTCTCTCCTGCGCAACGCCACGATGAGTGCCAACGTCGCCGCCAGTGTCAGCGTTAGCGCCCGCTACTTCGCATCTACACATTGTTCCCTTAAGCGGGGAATGGTGTAAAATTTTTTAAGAGTGTTCATTATCTGCTATCACGAATACCAACATCTTCTAGCAGTCTCTAGCCAACTATTTGCGCTGTCTAACTGATGTTTTCTTGCGCGAACAGGGCCAGCGAGAACGCGGTTGATACGCGCAAGAAGTTCAAGCAGTTGATGCGTGACCTCAGCGTTCCTTGGCCTGAAACTCCGCCCAGGGACGTGGACCCGTTTGAAGCACACCTCAACCTGAGCATCCGCTGGAACATACCGCTCTGGTTCGACGTCAAGATGCTTCCCGCCGACACCTCCAGAGCAAATAAGTTCATCTACATCTACCCGAGTGCGTACGCCAAGTTTTGGAAGGGCGAGTACGACGCCATAACCAGTCAGGGATCGATGCGCCAATACGTGAACCAGTATATCGAGTACTTCTACCACGAGTTGACACCAAACTCCAGCGGACAGGCGGTCGACATTCGCCGGTGCGACGCGGTGTTCAACTTCACAAGACACGTCGTCTTTCAGCTAGCTCGCGTGGACGCCAACAAGCAGCCCGTTGCAGTCCTTGGGTTCGGTTCCCTGGCGCGAGCGTTCGGTCTGACGACCGAACGCCTCGTTTCGCTTTTGAACGACTACTTCCGGCCCAAGAACTTGTCCTTCTTCGATCAAGAGGACCAGGCACTCGTGAAGGCGACGAACACGCTGGACGTCGTCCGTCATATCATCACGGAGACGGATGCCTCGACGGTGTTGAGCCACCTGGGCTGGTGGATGCTACAGGTGTACGCGCCGATAGCGGACAACCGCTTCTTCGTTCAGAAATACGGAAGCGTTGAGAAGGCCGAGCTTCTGCGCCCGTTGTTCTGCGAGACCCAGGTCGAGAGTTCTTTCAAGCTCCTACTACTCGTCACGCACATGGACATCCACTTTCGCAGTCAACAGCAGCGAAACATCCATGATCTCCTGACCAGTGTGCGAGAGGCTGCCTTGGCAGAGTACGAAAAATTGCACCTGCCGGCCGACGTCAAGAAACTGCTTACCGGAAAGCTGAGACGCTTGCGTATCAACCTGTGGCCCAGACCGCCATTCCGGTCTGCGGCGCTGCTCCGGCAGATCTACTCGTTCGAGTACGCGAGCAAGAAGACCATGTTGGACTACTGGATCTCGGAGAGGAGGGGCAACGCGGCGCTCATCGGTAGCAGCGCGTACTTCGAGGACAAGCGGCTGCCGCACGGGAACTCCAAGGACACTTTCTCTTACGACAGCATCTTAGACACCGTCAGCTTGTCGATGGTCGCGGTACACGAGCCGTTTTATTACACCGATGACGACACGTTCGGAGCAATCAACTACGGTGGTCTGGGTGCGAGCTTCGCGATGACCTTCCAGGAAGGTCTGGAGAGCGACCCAGCGTTGCGCACCGCCGTCGCCAGTCACGCTTCGAGCGGCGCTGCCCTCGGAAGCGAGAGCCTACCGTGGGGCGCTGTGATCGGCAACGATACTAAAGGCTCGCCACGGCTGGAACTCGGTCCATTATTTTTGCCGGCATTCCGCGCGTTCCAGTCAAAGATGCGCGGTGCCGGTTCTCTTAACGCGGGCCGATTTTCGCCGGCGAAAGTGTTTTTTGTCAATTTCTGCCACAGCCAGACGCGCGTGCGCGCTAGCTTCGACTGTAACGCTGCGCTGCAAGCAGCGTCCGACTTCGTTTCTGCGTTTGATTGCGAACGCGGTAGCAACATGAACCCTTGACGTTATGCAAGCCCTATAATAAAACTGTTCTGTCTACCTGTTGCACTTGTGAGCATACACTTTAGGCCGAGATGTGGCGTGTTTTGTTTTCCTGATTTCCGCATATTGATCTTGCATATTTGCCTTAACAAAGAAAAACCAAATGCAATGTTTACTGCACAAAAGGCTTTTGCAATGCAAGCCCTATTTTTGCTTGTTACGCCGGTATGAGGCGAAATGCCAAAGCTAAAGTATTATGAAGATAGCGTAAGGGTAATTTAGACTAGGCACATGGTGCTTTTGACCATTTCAGCTGAGATATTTGAGTTTCTATGTGCTACTTGCAAAATAAAGGTTGATAAGTTCAAAAAGAAAACCATCCAATTTTGTTACGTTAAACCAAATAGTTTTGAATGACCAGCCGTTAGTTCAGCAAGTGGACGCGGAGAAAGTATCAACGCGCGACGGAGCGTTAGAGACTTCGTTTTGCAGTAATTCCAGCGTCATCGTTCATGTCGGTGTCATTGATTGCGAGCGAGAAATCATCGTTGTTCGCAAGTGAAAGATCAAGAGAGATGCAAAGAAATAAATGATAATTGGGTTCGATTGAGATATTCACGCAGACCTTCTGCGTGGAAAGTGGGTGTCCTATTGCACAGCCATAAATATGCGAAAAAAAATATGCGAACCTTAACTAGTGATTTCCTTAACTCGTGTATTAATTACTGCGTGGTAGAAGCGTATAGAACCGCGCCAGGCATCTAAAGATGTGCAATTCGAAACAAGCGGTGTTTTAAATTTAAAAGCCCACCCGGTCTCGGACACATTTCATCGTCTCATCAGCGTGAAAAACGTAAGCAGCTGCCTATTGTTTCACGTGCTGTCTCAAGACAACACGCGTCTGTAAGACAACAACGGACACGCAAGACAATTCTTCCTTTTGCCGTTTAGCAAAAAGAGCATATATGGCGCAGTGGTTATTTCGCACGTGTATACTTGCAGTAGGCTTTCTATGATAGTTTGAAACGGTCAATGCAACGCACATAGACGTTCGACATAGACGCACCTAGAGAGAAAGCTAGTTTACGGCAGTTATGAAGGCGGTGCACACGTGTCTTGATTTACCCTATCGCGCTCTACTCTTGAAGGCGAAGCTCAAGCTTATTCCAAGCTTTCTTTAATTCCCTTCTCTACATATTATCGTGTTATGATCAACTTTTTTATACCTGAGAGTGCTATTAACATTAACAACATTAACATAAAGGCTAACAACAGAAAAACAGGAGGTCCAAGTATATTGCTCTTGCCTTGATGTTCCTAGTATGCTCTAAACAATCCGAGGTTGTTGTTTTTTTCGCGCAAACGTTGCAGTTATATCGACCAAACTGACACGTAGCTGGAACACCCACTTCATCATCATCACAGCCACCAACATCGCCTAATGGCTACGTTTCGGCCGATAGTGTCCATGGACATCAGGCGCGTAGACCAACCATACATTGTCAGCCTTCCTAGACAAAAGATCTTCAATCTCTGGGGGATTACTCAAAATAGTGCGACCTAAAATCACAATTATTCATAATTAACGTTACATTAAAAATCATCTTAAAATACTTTTAGCTCTTACTCATAAATCCTACATTCAGTATGTATGATCCGCCCGACTCATGGCCGATCCCCCAGAGTGGGTA
>NW_027465631.1:0-20407 GCF_043290135.1 Rhipicephalus microplus | reverse complement strand
TATTTATGCTTGCTTCCTCTTTCTTGCCTATCCTTGTACGCGGCTTTTCCCGCGTTACGCCAAACGATGACATGCAGCACACGACAGAACTAGACAGGCAGCCCGGGCTCTGACGTGTTTCGCACTTGGAACATGCGAGCATCTGAAAGCGCGTTTATCTATGAGAAGCGTGTTTAACATTTTTTTTTGAAGCCAATCTTTTTACAACTGGCGGACCGGAGGTCGCGAGTTCGATTTCGGCCGCGGCGATGGAATTTCGACCGAGTCGAATTGTTCAGTACAGCGAACAATTCAGTACAGCGGACAAGGCCCGTCTGTACCGTGATGACAGTGCACGGGGAGGAACACCGAATAGTCGTAGTTTCTGGAGCTCTCCGGCATGGCGTCTCTCATAAGCATATCGTGGTTTTGGGGTGTTAAACCCTGCGAGTTATTATTATTGTCGTGCACTAATCGGCGTACAAATCTCCTTTGGAACCGTTTACGTGGAGCTTACGACGTAGGCACGATATATCGACTGGCTCTGCTTCCAGCATGGTTCGTAGAGAAGGAAGGGAGGGGGGCAAGCACCGCATATTTCATTGGTGCCTTGCATATATATCTACGTACGAGAGTGTTATCTGTATGGACAATACTTCGGTCTTCTGCGTGAATGAATCCCATTACTCGATGTTCCAATCTGTTGCAAAGACTTCGCGCCCCATAAAGAGTGTCGGAAGGAGGCGAAAAAATTCATTACCGGCCACCTGTTACAAAATGAGTGGCCGCATAATGATCTCGCTTTGCTGTTATTTTAGGTCGCGACAGTCCAAATTTTTCCCGCCGCCGTCTAGTACGATTTAGAGCCGGGAATTTGGCGTGGGGGGGGGGGGGGGAGGGGGTGGTTGCCTTCTTAGGGCTTTGAAGGGAAATTAGAGAATGTTTTTGAGGGGCTCGTCGAATTAAATCGAACAGTCAACTAGGCCAGGGAAAAGAGAGGACGTTAATTGTGGTTATTTGGCCGCAGTGTATTAATTGCGACGTAAACTGAAATGAATAGAGGTGGACGAAAAATCACCCGTTCCGCGGGTTGGATCTGCACTCGCGAGTCACATTCTTCGTGATGTGTTTTGGGACGGCTAATGAGGAAAATAACGCAAGCAACACCATGGCCAACGTTAGCTTGTGCACCGCTTTAACAAGAAACGTTTATTGTCGGTAAAGCTTATGTTTTTAGAGTGCATTCTTGTGACCGGTCTCCATATAGTTTGTTTTTTTTCCTTTCTGTATGCAATTTGTCGAAACTAGCTCGCCCAAGTCGCTGCAACATTAACTGTTCCTGACAACGCCCTGGCGATCACCTCTCGTTAGTCGTGTGGGTGTGACAAAGCAACGCCTTTTCGTTTATTAGACGCTATGATTCTTATGGCTTTACGCTGCCGAAAATTGCTGTTTCCGCGTCTAACCACTAGCGCCGCTAGCAGCGTCTAACCAGCAGTCTACGGATTTAATGGCACACCACACACGTGGTGATCGTATTTTGAATAGGCAGAATGTGACCGACCGAAATGAAACGCGTACGCTTTTAAGGAGATGGAAAACATAAATAAACAGCAAGTGAAAGTGATAAGGCTAGCCAGTTTGCAGTTGCGACCCATTATGTCGCGTGTAATTGCTTACCTTTAATATGTACTGATGGGCTAAGTTGGTGAGATATTTTGACGAAGCAGCGCGCAAAAAGATACGAAAGCACGCTTGTGGCATTTCTGTGTGCGTGCTCTTTTAAAGTTCTGTGCGCTGCTTCGTCGAAATATTATGGTCACCTTTAAGCGGGATATTTGCCCCTTGCATCAAATTCGATGAGTAGTCGAATAACCAAGCTTGGGTAACCTTATTTTGGTTTCACGTATTCAGCAATACCACTGATCCCTGCGTGATCCGAGAAGCTCCCTTCTTCCCGTATATGGCATTCCAATAAATCCACATGTTCCTGGTGTAAAACACGCTGAAGATGTATTGATTACGTAAGGTTTTGGTCAGGGTATAGGATGTGACAGGCTGATATTTTGAGTTTCGCATTTGCCGGTCCGGGGTACTTACCGCTCTCCCCATTTAGAAAAACCGTTGCCCGGCGCCTCTGGGAATCGAACCGAGTACCCGCCACGTTGGAAATGTATACTCTCCAACCATTCGACAATCGCCGCGGTGATGCGAAGTTTTCCTCCTCATTCTTCCGGCCCGTACGCCCTTCTCCGCTTTTCTCACCTTGCTCTACTCGCCTCCGCCGGCATTCAATCTCCGCTTCCTTTTGAGTTCGCCCTCTCCCATCCTCCCCTGCGACGAACGAGCGCTTCAAGGGTCCCTGAAACAAGATTCGCTCGCAGGATTTCAAGCTGGACGGTTGTGCCCTCGCGATCTCCGACTTCAGCGCAGCTCCCGCCGACTGGTTCGCCCTCCGCGGTCTCCTGATGCCGTGTAGCTCTCGCATTGTGGCACCCCGCCCTTGGACTGCTTCGACCGGATCCCCACTTTCCTATCTCCTTCTTTTTCCTCTCGTTGGCTGTCTTCTTCTGCTTCTACTTTCCTTCTATCCTTTTTATCCCTCCTTAACCCCACCCCTATAAGGCACTGCGCCGTGTCGCCTGAAGGCAGACAGAAATTAGGTGCCTTTTTCCTCTTCATTGTAACCACTACCCCCCCCCCCCTGAAACAAGTTTTTGAACAACTTCGGAAAACGCTGTCGATCGGTCGCCGTGTGGCTCTTGTGAAACACGTAAGTCGAGTATTGCGGCACTTCACGCGGCAAACAGTTGTCTTTCCAACATCGAAGCTGTTTAGCGAAATGTTCCTTGCGACTCGGATCGTGAAAAAGTGTGAATGTCTTAACAGGTGTGTTTCATTGGTCCGCCTACCGGAAAGCTATCATCATAAACGGGTATATGCCGCAGACCGTGGGTTAATGCTCACCACTGGGCTGCTAAATATGAGGACGGCTGCAGTTAGCCGCGACGGCGGCAAACCGAAGACTCCGAGCACGCGTACAACGATGGAAATACTATAGGGAACGGGGAAGGCAACGGAGGCTGCTATGGGAGACCCCCTGCGCCGAGTGCCCGTAGATGTTTTCTACCACCACGACAGGTGCGAACGCGTTGTTTCGGGGCGAGTTTCTGTCTATTTACCTGAACGGCGCTGGGAATCAACGCAGAAACAGCCTCGTATCAGCTGTAGCTAAAGCTCACAGCAACAACTTATAGAGAAGCAACGCACGGAAACAACCTGCATCACATAGCATTAGGCCAATAAACAACCTAGAACCGACCAGATTAGTATTCAGAATTGTCCAGTTTCGCTGTTTCAGCCCATTACGTAGCTTATATAGGGCAAGCCCCCCCCCCCCCCCTTTTTTTTTTTTGCTTTTAAGTTTCAACAAGAAATATAGAGATCGCTTGCTGTTCTCCCGGCAAATGACGGGCCCAACACAAAAATACGGCCATTGGCTGATTTGATGATCGCGAGAAGAATGTCCAAGCGCATGACGTGTGCGAACTCCATGACTTCTTGCCTCCTTTGTCACCTACCCCGCTTTAGCCCCTTTTACTCCCCAAGGGAGCGTCAGAAGCCACACAGGGCTAACAACTACAAAGAGTTCAAAGCGTACACGCGATGATCCCTGTATAACCGCTCGTATAATAGACAGATTTTTTTTGTGTGTGTGTGACAGTCGATTAATGAGGCAATGAATTGTGGAAGTGAGATCAGATCATACGTTGATAACTTGGGGAAGGTGTTGCATGCCCACCCACCATGAGAAAGCTAGCACGCGAAATTCCATGTATGCATACGTGAGGAATGCGCTTCCGCGTGCGTCACTGGTACGTGACACCTCTGCATGGGCCCCTCAGATTTCCGTGAAGTATCAGCTGCGCGGTACTCGCATTGTTCCCAAAACGCGTTTCATTTGGTGTCTTTTTCTCGGTCCCAATAAAAAAATCTGTATGAAAAATGATCTCAATTAAAAAAAAATGTGATGTACGGTGAAAACGTCGAGACAGTGAAGCTGCAAGCCCCTATATATATATTCAGGCCCCGTTTATGCTATTTTGGACATTTTGCCGCTGGCCATTTCGCAACAGGGCTCGACATTCCTGGCTCGAAATGTGTCGTGTCCCAGCTAACATTGGAGATTGTGTGTTTTTTTTTTGTTGTTTTTTTTTAGTTAGGCCACCGGTGCAGAAATATAGTGTCGCATACGTGAAAGTAGACAGTTTATAACAAAGCACCGTATAAGTCTAACCGTGTACTGGTCGAGTTCTCTTCAGACTTGGCTGAACGTAGCTTGGACACCCGCTATACATGCATGCGAACTTTATATGCGGGAGCTTTATATGCGTATATATTAGATGCGAAACAGCTTATGGCGGAGTAGAATCCGGTGGGCGGCGTGACCACCCTTACTGCGCGGGCGCAACAGCTGGCCCAAGCACTGCTAGGTCGCGCTCACGCGCTAGTTCGTTCCGGCCTGTGCCGTTCGTTCCGGCCTCTATCCCTTACGCTCTCTAAGCAATAATAATGTGATGCCGTCGGGGTATCAGATTGTGCAGACGCGCGATGTACCAGCGTGTTGTGTCCATCAAACCTCCTTGGTTGTATCCTAGGGTAGAACGCGCTGTCACGCGCTAGCGCGGTCGGGCCTGCGTGAGTGGCCGCGTAAGAAGCTGTGCCCTCTCCCCCTTTACACTCTCTCAGCAATCACGTGATGGCGTCGCGGAACGAGATTCTGCAGACGCGCGATGTGAACGCACGTGCTCCCGCGAGGTGGGCTCCAACGGGAGCTCGGGTCGAGTAACAGCAACAGAAACTAGCGTGAATTCATGGTGGGCTCTTCCTTCTTTCTTTCTTTCTTTCTTTCTTTCTTTCTTTCTCATTTTCAGGTGCAGTTCCAGTTGAAAGTAGTCACTGTTCTGCCGCGGTCTCATCGTCAAATAACGAAAAATTGGATCTCGTCTATCTGTGCCTCGGTGCTTGGCTTCTCGCGCTTCAGATTTCTCGTTTCATCTTCCGGACACCGACGTCTCCGTTCGAGAACGCGCACAGTTACGCAACGTCGCCACTGTGTTGGCCCGCGGCTTTTTTTTTTTTTTTTTTGAATTCTCTGAAGCTGCTGCGCAGCCGCGATCACGTCGGCCTCGACAGAGAACTCAGCTGCCTGCCACTGGCTTAGCTCGCTTTCCGGCCGGCCCGGCCGCTCGCGTCGAATGAGAGAAGCCAAGGGGCTGCAGCGACAGCACGCTCGCCGTGAAAGGGTCATGGACGAAGGCGACCGGAGGTAATCCGCTAAACAAGGGCAACCGGTGACCGCGCCTAGTAGCGCGCGTGACGTAACAGGGAGTTTGCGAGGAACTGCAGAAGCGAGTGAGGCATAGCGGCGTGTCTTCTTCTGAAGTACGGTAGTACCATTCTTAACTGTAACTTTGGTAATACCGTGTCGTCATGGTCGGCACGTAGCTTTTTCTAAAGGAGTACTGACACGAATTTTTGAACATTTTCGGATTGTTGCTCTAAAAAAAAAAAAAAAACACGGGTGCCGAGTGCCCTAGAAAGGGCATCGAAGTGCTTGGGAAGGCATTTAATGAATTTTCAATACCGCTACCTTAAAACGGCAATTTCGGTTTCGGTATTGAGGGAGTGGTTTCGCAGTGACGTGTCACCACAAATGCCACGTCACGGGAAGTCTGAAACTCTCGACACACCAGCAACAGCTGTCAGTTTGCAATCAGTCGCACGTGGTTTGCACATGCAGGACGCAAACAATAATGAGTGAATTGTCGCTTATACTGTGAGTGCGATTTCTATGATTTAGGCTGAACAGAGGAGACGAATTTCGCGAATCCGGTGAACTGTGTTCACTTGTCGCGATAAGGACCACGGAGCTCGCTTGCAGGTCTTGAGCGATGAAAAAAACTTTAATTTCAAAGTAAAATATTTTATACGTGTTCGACTGGATTCGGTGTGGGAAGGGCGTTGATAGTGTACACCGTGGAAACGAAAAATGCCACATTTGGGATGCCTCATTATTGTGTCAGTACTCCTTTAAACGCGGAGCTGCCTTTTTAATCTCAGCCGTGGTCGGCAACCGCTCCAAGTTCGGCGCAGCCGCTCGAAGTGAAGTGGAAGCAATAATCAGGTGAAGTTGACGAGGTATGGAAGGAGCAGGGGTCACCAGCTATGCTGCTTCCCCAATATTCTCACCTCTAGGGTGTCTCTGCTCCAATTTTATCAGAAACTTTTTGCCTACCCTATTTTCTTTTAAACTCGCTGTTATCCCGCCACTGCTAAAGCATGACTTGTGCAGCGGAGTCATTAGCAGTCGTTGACCACTGGCCAGGGAGTTTCTTCCTAAATTTTTATAAACTTTAAGCTACTGCGGGAGTGAATCTAACGCTGCGATTATTCGGCTATATGGAACTGTTGGCGTGGATATGATGAAATAGGGCATGCTTGTACTTCAGGCATTTTATGCCTCAGTTCATTAACTTCACTTTAATGCGCAAAACGCAAAAGGTGATATACCGCTCAGTGCACGTGTGTAACCACTGCGAATCGTGGATCGGTTTTGGTGGTCGGTTTAATAAATACGCGTGTTAATCATGTCAATTAAGTCTCCATCTTTCCGTGAACGCCATCTTTGAGGTTCTCTTGACGACATGCCGCTGTTGCTTGGTTGGGCGTTGGCACAGCATGTGTATATAACGCCTATCGCATTAAAAATACTGTGTGTGCTCAGATTTGGGCGCACGTTAAAGAACCCCAGGTGGTCGAAATTTCCGGAGCCCTCCACTACGGCGTCTCTCATAACCAAATGGTGGTTTTGGGACGTTAAACCAGACAAATCAATCAATCAATTAAAATCACTATATCGTTCTCGTACACTCGCGCACTGCTCACGTGCCGGGCTGTTTGTTGTATACCTCAATGACAGTACTATTCCTCGGTTCTATTTGTATTACCCCGTTCTCGTTACACATCGTCTCGTGGTTTTAGTAGGTCGGCAGGACGCCTCGCCCGTGCTCCGGCAGCTCCGTTCTGTCTGAGAGAGTTGCGAAGGTGGCTGTTGCTGTTCCTGTGTATTACAGTACGCCGTCATGACAAATGGCCGTCGTCAGCTCTCGCCTCGAAAGACGGCTAAACCACCCACCTTTCGCGCCAACCGTAACGCGTTTATTATTATTTTCTTTTCGCTTTCGACATCATAACTGATGCAGCTGCAGCGGCGGCAGTGAATGCCTCCCCCTCCCTCAACTCGCGGGTGTGTGTTACGTGCCGCGTTTTTTCGTTCGCCGGACTCGGAGAGTCGGCTGTTCGCGTTAATGACCGCCCTGGCGGTTGCTATTATGCTCCCATGTTTGAATAGAAGTCGCACCAAGGCCTCGCTTGTTTTCGTATTCTCAAATTCGCGTGGGCTCTTGAAAACAGAAACGAAACAAAAAAAGAAAAAGATTCCCTCTCCTCCCCGAAGGGAATCGTGAGTAAATGCGAATGCATTTCTAGCGCTGAGAGAGGAAGAGTACCGTTGCCGTCAGACATTTGCCTTCACGGACTTCTGCCATCGCCTCGAGAGGCGCCCAGCCAGCGAACGTTCGAGATTTCGGAGCGAGCGGACGGGAGAGTGGGGCGCCAGCGTTCTCGGCTCGGCGTTGGCGTTTCACAGCGACTTCTCAAGCACACGCTTCCGGATGTTCTTGAGGGGCGCCCAGCCAGCGGATGGTCGAGAGTGAGGCGTGAGCGGACGGGAGAGTGGGGCGCAGGGAGGAGAGAGAGTGAACGGCGAGAGAAGGAGCGGCGAAGCACTGCGCCTACCTTCTCCTAAACTCTCGCGCACCATGCCTCGGTTGCTAGGGGCGACAATAAGCGCTCGCGCCCGCAGCTGTTGCTATGAGAGAGAGAGTGAGCGGAGACATCTGCCAGCGTGCGGACACCGCCGTGGACGACGCCGAATGCCTGACATAGCCCGAATAACGTCGGCACTCTCTAGTAGACTTCTGAAATAAATGTTTTTTACCACCACCAGCCCGAATAAAAAACGCGTTCGCATTTAAAAAGAAAAGGTGAAAATGGTGCAACACATTGTGGCACTGGTTCGTTTTTCTTTGCCGTAACGACCAAGTCGTATACCTTCGTTGCATCGTGCACGTAACCTACGAGGATCTGCGGGTGCACTGTAGGTCGAGAAGCGTCTCACGTTTCGTGTGCGCACGTACTTTCAACATCGTAATCGGTTACGTGTGTGCGTATGCGTAAAGGTTTATGAAGCTCATTGTTGTTAACTGAAAACGGCTAAAAGAGCTAATGAACTAAGGAAGAACGACCATTCGGGTAACTGTTGGGAGATATAGAGAAGCCTTCGAATATGGAACTTTGAAATGTTGTATACCCAAGTAAAGCATTGCACTGATCGAGTCGGAATGAAGAGGATGTATGACTTTTATGGCAGTGGCAAAGTCTACTTGCACCTCAACAAATTGTTGACCTGAACATATATACGGCACGTGTGACATCATTCGTAGAGTGGCGTGGACTGTCGACCATGGTTCTGGGAGTACGGCGATGCTGAAAAAAATTGCGAGAACAGCCACGTGTCACGGCGTAGGCTACTGCAGGCCCCCTGCCACGGTCCGACCGCTTACACTCGCAAATAGAGATACTTATGCAGTGCCAGCCGGAACATTGCTTTTCATTCAAAATGTACGCTGGTCGCATGACTCCATATATGGAATTCCTGGTCACGTAACCAAACGCTTTTGAGGTTGTAGTATCCCTGCAGTAGCGGCTAGCCAACACCAGCAGGACTTGTAGTATGCGAGTAATTTTGGTATATAATCTGACAAAAAATTCGTTACAAGACGTCTTCTGTTTGGTATGAATTTTTTACGACGTGCATGTTATGATACTCCGTCACGGAAAGGGGGGCAGAATAGATACAGGGAGACCGTTCCAGCTTTTTTACCTTTACAGGTACAGCTTATTTATCTTCCTATCGCATTGCGTATTGCTTCCCTCCCAACTTTGTCCTTCCACAGTGACGGGAACGGGACTTTGATCCACGTGCATACTCAACGTCGCAACATCAGAGTCGCTCCTCGCAACATGAATGGCGTCAATTTGTTGATGTCCAGGCCGCAATGAAATTGGCCACTGTGACATGACAAAAATGACCTGGATGAGAGATCAGATTGCCCCGTCAGACACGGCCGATCGCCAACCAGTCCACGATCGAGAGATGAGCGCCAATTAGTATCGGTAAACGGCGCATGTACACAAATGCGCACGTGACCGGCGCATATTCAATGGCCGCATTTCATTCTTTGCGATCGCGCAGTGCTTCATCCTAATATTGCGCAGTGCTTCATAAATTGCGCAGTGCTTCATCCTAATACGTGGGTCACGTCACGGGGAACGCTTCTAACAGCGTGTGCCACATGTGTGCTCTGTTCCCGCAGGTTCCAATGTGATCGGCGGCAAAACACAACAGCGGGAACCCTGGACGGAGGAGCACTCATCGAGCTTAGTGGTGGAGGAGGAGGAGGAGGCGCCAAGGGTTCCCGTCCCAGCGACATTCTCATGGAGACGCTGCTGGAGCCCCTACGCGAGGTGGGCTTCGCCGCTGCAGTGAGTGTTCATGCTATGCCAAACGCGCATTTATTTATATACTTTGCCATCAAGTCGCTTTAGGGCGCTCTGCACTGCGGCGAAGGGTCAAGGGCAACCGCAGGCGTAAGTCATTGCCGGTGCCGGCAGTGACATCCCAAGCATTGACCCAGCGGGCGGTCTAGCTCTCTTCCGAGCGTCGGATTGCTTTTTACCCGCGTCGCTTTTCTTGTTTGTGGCTTGGGCGTTTTTGTAAAGGGACACTAAAGAGGGGGAAAAAACGCTTTACTCATATAAGTAAATTACTCTTTCAGCATTTCCACATGCTTACTGCAGGAAGTTGTCTGGGAAGCGAGAAAACGCGTGAAAACAAAAGACGGGTGGCTTTGTCATCTTGGAATTCCCGCCCAAATCGCCCTGGGTCATAACTATTGAAGAGTTTAGCGCGTGCAACAGCCTAGCGTACGCAATGCGCGAGAGGGGGCAAGAGTGCGCATGCGCTGAACCTAAGCGAGATGCGTGCGTTTGCGCACGCTGGATCCCGGCGGTAACGCATGCGTGCGCTAAGGCCGTTGCGTACCTTGTCGGCGGCTTTCGCGAGATTTCGAACTGTCAGACCAAAGTAGACAAGGTGGTTGGGGCCAACAGCACTACGTTGGTCGTGGCGGCAAACGAAGTGCGTGTGAAATTCGGTGCATGCGAAACTTAAAAATAAGTAACCTGCAGCCAATAAGCAACCAGTAACCAGCAACCAGTTATTGCTGCAGTAACCTGCAGCAATAAGTAACCTGCAGTGAACAGGTATACAGTGGATTCGTATCCCCGCTAAGCTGGAGCGCAACGTTGGACGACCGGACGACGCCATTTACGAAGAAGCAGGAACCCGATGGTGACGTGAAGCACCGCGACGAATTTGTGGGTTGTGTACGGGGCGCCGTGTGTGTAATCCCTTTGAACTGTGGTGGTTGCTACTTGCGTCTAACCGGAAGTTATCTGAATGATCGCCTGCAAAATCATTCAAAGCGTTAGAAAGTAAAGGTCAGTTCCGGTCATGCATTTAGCTTGCAAGTGCATGCACGTCTGTGTTATAGAAAACTCGGGTGATTTTTTCTCGCACACGGTGCCCTCATCATTGTGGCAGCAGCTATTTACCACGGCACGTATAGAATGACACGTGAAGACACCGCCTACAATGGGGGCATTTTTGTACTTGGCGCTTCGCAACCCCGGTTTGGTTGTTTCCTTTTCTTTTGTCTCGTGGTGTGTAGCAAACGATAAATGTTAAATTGGCAGTAAGCGATCGTCTTCGCCGTGTCTGTGCCTCGTGGTTGACTAGCCTCAACTGGCTGTGTATAGCTCAGTTGACTATAGCTTCTCCGGGGGCCTGCGCATCGATGCACCCTACTCAAAGGCAGGCCTGTTGACGTTCAGGTGCAGTACATGTTTCAGATGTTGCGCATGGTAAACTTATGCTGTAGGAGGCGGCCTTAAACGTAACGTGCACAGCACGTTGCGGACGTACAGCCTTGCGTAGCACTGTACAAGCTAAAATTCTAAATTTGCGGCATCTACTAGGTCCTAGGTAGTTCCTAACCTGCAAAATTGAGTACACCGCCTTCTGAGGGGGCCATAGATTTAGCATACTACTTGGTTTCATGTTATTTTTGATAAGCCAATGTCGCCAAATTATCGAAAATATCTTTTGAAATTCGTGACGTTGCGTCTGAGGATTTTGGCGCGGAATTGAAAAAGGATACTTCGACCTTGGATTTTATTTTCTTCTATGATGGCGTAACGAGAAGTAGGTAGAGAGAGAAAAAAAAAAGGGGGTGGTGGGGATGCCGCTAATATGGTTAAATCGACGGCTATAGAGTTCTCAAAGTACATTTTATCAATGTGAACCCCCTTTTTTTATTTCTCTTTATGGTCACTTTAGAGATTGGCTGAAGATAAACGCTTAGCCAGTTGACGATTACGAAATCGTTCGTTGAGAACCACTGCTAGTTTCGCGATCATGCTTTCGGTATTAGAAAGGAAACTAAGTCAAAGTTTCAATGTCGAGTTTGGCGCCTATATATTGGCACATGAGTGTCACCGTGGCGTCACAGATGACCAAAGCTTTTCGTTTGTCTGTTTTTCTCCCTCGTCGTTGGCGCGCGCTTTCTCTCGAGTACGGCTCGCAGACACGATAAGGTAGCGTGAATTATTTTTGGTCGTCGCCGCTTCATTTTTTCTTGTTCTTTTCAATGTAATAAGCTGTTTTGTTGTTACATGTCTGAAGATTCAAACATTGCAGATTAATTTCGTCGCATCGCGCGAAAAGGTAATCAGCTGACCGTTGCTGCCAGCTGCCCTCTTTCTGTCCTATCTTTCTCCATCTTTCACTCGGTTTTCATGTGGAGGGGGACGACAGTGCTTCATTGGAGTGCTTGACAACGTACCGCTGGTTATCATCGCGATATCTAAAGCAAACAAACACCGCAGCTGCGAGAGGATGGCATAAAGGCTGGAAAGACGCCAAAGTAAATTAATCGCTCCACAGTGATGATTTGTACAATCTGAAGTCGTTGACTGCTCCATCACATGTTCATTAATTGGACGATGAAGTCAATTGGTCAAACTTTCAATTAAGAAATTTTGCGACGATTTCTCCGCGCGTGACATCATGAATTTCCAAGCGTTGTTTTCGTATTTTGGCTCAACTAAATTTGCTGAGACTTCGTATTTGAAGTCTCCTCGCCGACAGCTATGTACCTTTTTTTTTTTTTTTTTGCTGATTTCGGAACTGCGTGACATTGAAACATATGTCGTCAAAAGATACGCCGTCAAAACATACGTCGTTGAGGCGTTCGGTGTGCGATTTTTTTTTCCCGCCAAAATGGTCGCGGGTTCGATTCCTGTGGCAGCGGTCGCATTTCCGATGGAGGCGAAATGGCAGAGGCCCGTGTACTGTGCCATGTCAGTGCACGTTAAAAAAAAAAAAAAAGGCCAGGTTGTGGAAATTTTCAGAGCCCTCCACTACGCCGTTCCTCAATCATATCCTGGGTATGGGACGTTAACCTCCAGGTATTATTATTATTATTATTATTATTATTATTATTATTATTATTATTATTATTATTATTAATACGTGGTACTTCAATGAGTGTCGCCACCCGTATTTTGGTTTTGCGCGTTTTTTTTTTTTCTCATTGTCAGGCGTCTTCCCGAGGGCAGGGAGGTGATTTTGGCAACTCTGTAAGGACGTGATTTACTAACACTTACAAAAAACTCACAGCATATCCATACGGAGTGAATGATGATGAGTGGGGCGAAGCGTCCGTCAGTGTGTCCGAGCTTCCGTCCGTGTGTCCGTTCGTCCGCCGTCCGTGCGTATGTCTTTCCGTCCGTCCGTCCATCTAGGGAACACGCCCAAGTACCGCCGTCTTGCATCATTTCATCATATATTCATCATATACAAGTGCCGTGATCCAGAGGACATTCCAAGGACTAAATGATAGGTGGCTACCTTGTACTGCTACGACTATAGTATAGTAGCAGTAGTAGGTAGTAAGTAGCCTCTCGCGTAGTAAGTAGCCACATAAAGCGGGGATGCATGATTCATGGTTTAAGGAGCTTCGCCCCTAAAAATATTGTATCGCTTCTCTCTTTGGCGTGGAGAGGTAACAGACGCACCTCTCCATTAGGGGGTCTTGGGCAAAATTATTTTGAAACACAAAACATGCGCTCTTAAAATGAAGATGTCTCTTTGGCGTCCTTTCAAAGCCCGCGGCTGCGTGCGGCTGCGAACGGCGCGGCGACGTCCAGGGTGGACGGCCTATAGCTGTCCCCGTTAGCGCCCGTCGTATAGCATTTGGAGCATGACTCGCGCCGTCCGCGGAGTCTTTTGTCGTCCGCGGCGCGGACAGGAACGCGTTTGCATAGCGTCGCGCGTGCTCCTTCGCCAGTGACGCAGCGGGCGGTTCTTCACACGGCGTGGATTGCCGCACGTGGTGTGTTGTAGAAAGAAGACTTGAGGCCGGGTGGTGAATCCTGCCGAGTGTACTGTTCCGCGCATCTGAACGCCACCGAAAATGCGCCCTGACCTATATACATGTATATTTTCTTGTGGAAAATAAAGAAAAGAAAAGCTGAAATAATTCAGTAGCTGTTTGCAGCGCCCTCGTTTTTGCGGCTCGGCTCTGATTATAAAAAAAAGTTTTGCTGTGTTTGTCATCCTCCTCCGAAGAAAGATCGTTGAGTGGAATGCCCTAGATGCACCTACCGTTGAAACCATGAGAATTTGTTCGACTCATAACTTGCAAGTTGATTTTCTAAAGTTACTTTTTTTTTTTGCGTTACGTGCCTCTGGCTTATACTTAAGCTTGAGCGGGTCGTCTTTGTTGTTTCGTATTGTCGTTATACATTTTCGGCCTCTGATTTTTTTTAACGAGTTGTGTTAGTTTCTCGCTTTATATTACCTTCATTTTACACTACCGGTTTCCCTAAAAATCTCCATGCGTCATTCTTGATTGTAACCACACTCTGCAACGACTCCACTCCGAGTTAGCAGTGTTGTCAAATAAAAATAAACAAGGATGACCGCAAAACAACAGCAATAATAATAATAATAATAATAATAATAATAATAATAATAATAATAATATAATAATAATCGCAGTTTCGGCAGAAAGCCAAAGCAATGAATACGATATCCTCCCATCTGACTGTTATACAAAGTAGGTCCAAGAGGTCTAGAGGCCATACGAAATGTAGTGAACGTAGTCGAATGTGTTTTTGTCGGCGCTTGTCCGGCGTTTGTTTTCTTGGCGTCGGTCGACGTCGACGATATCAGTGACGGTAGCGAAAAATACAGTTCCAGTGCACTTCACCAAAACGTCCACTTGACTGTCCCAGGCATTGCAGTGTAGAAGCCGACGCCGGAAGCAACTGGATGGTGGGAGAAGCTTGTATATATATATATATATATATATATATATATATATATATATATATATATATACATATATATATATATATATATATATATATATATATATATATATATATATATATATATATAGCATATATATAGCACATGACGGCGACGGTGAAAATCGACTGAGTGGACCATATAAATGCTATCGCAATAATAATTCACGGGTTCCATATGCATTCGCCCTAGTTGATCCGAAGGTGTAAGTCGTCTTCTTTCAAATCCCTATGCGTGTAACGTGGTTTTCGCACTGCCTCCGTGATCGGCGTACCTTTGACCAAGCGATGTGTAATCACGTCATCACGTGACGACACACTTATGCGACGTCACGGTGACGTTAAACGATTTGGCGATCTGTGACTCCGTGTTGTGGTGTCATCGCGTGATTTTTTTTTTTCTTCAAATTTTGTTTTGTGTCGCTCGTGTTTACGACGACGGCAATGCGGGAAGGCGGTCAACGCCGATAGTCAATTTTCGGCGTTTAATTTGGTTATGTAACACTTTCGCATGAATAATTGTATTCTGCGTGTGGTTCGACCATGCCAGAATGAACGCGACAACGAAGTACGAGTGGTGCAATTACGTTGAAGCTTCTGCGCCAGATTACTAGGGCGTCGTGTATTGTTAATGCATGTAATAGGACACATATGTAATATTCATTTCTATAATCCGTTAATATATATGGTATAGAACTGCTATAGTGGATTGTGGTCTGCCCGTACACTTTCAGTTTACACGTTTCTGAGACTTGCCCGATCCGTTGATGGCGGTGACGGAGCTGCTAGCCTGAGTGCCTGGTGGCTTATAACGTATTATTTGTTCACGGTTCTCAGTCACAGACTGGTCAACGGCGTAATGAATTGATGTAATTAACCCGGCTTTATGTTTATGTGCCATGGGGGGGGGGGGGGGTAAAGCGTTTTCGTGTACGTTGCGTAAGTTATTGTGCCTCATGTTTCGTGTTACAAAAACAATTTTTATTGTTTTTTATTATTGATTGTGCGGTACGCTAGCATATTTACGCTATACCTGCATCCGAGTTCCCTCTTTTCGGAACGTATTTCACGGGTGCATCTATTCTTGTGACACGGCAGAAGGGTCAAGCTATTCGAAAGAATTGAGCACTGCTTAATTATGTCAAAGTGCGGTGGTCAGAATACGGCTGAATTCCTTCCATGATGTTCCGCGTCCGTCTAATTGACCATTATATCCGGAATATCAGTGGGTGCAGAGGCCTGCAGCAATATGGTGTACATGGCGCTTCTGAAGTGGCGCCTTCTTTTTGCGCTGCTATCGGGCTGCCTGTCTTACGGAAATGAATTCGTTTGAGTAGCACTTTTGGTACAGCGTCTGTTTTTGTCGTTCTCCCGATTGAGAGCACTGCTGTCTAATTAAAGAGCATGTTGCGCCGTGAATTGCCTTCCTTAATATGTACTTCATGACGACTTTGCGACGCGGTGGGTATTGGGCGGACAGCAGTTCGAGAGAACCATTATGCGAAGCTTCACGCTGCTACTTACCGAGTGTTGCAGTTAGCAGCAGAGTACAGTGCCGTAGTCATTGTATTGCCGGCGGCTGCCTCGAACCGACCAACGGAGGGGCGTGTCTTGGGACTCGTGTAATTCCAGCAAACACGGTTGTGAGAATCTAGACGCGAACGGTATACTTCGGCCGGGAAAACTCACCCGGTCTCCGATACATTCAATGATGATGATTGCCAGAGGAATGGCATAACCCACCACCGGGATCGGCCACGAAAATTGTGGCAGTAGAACCTCTGAAAAAAAAAAAAGTAAAGAATGAGAGAGAGGGAAGAACATAAAGAGGGGAGAATTATATGTAAAGAAGATAATAAATAGGAAAGCAAAAATATTTGGGATAATTTTGGTGTCTTTTGATGCAATACTGCGTAATGTAATGTTAAACATTTGAACTATTTAAATGGTATATATAATGGTAATAAATAAATAAATGATATTTTAGATCTACTACTCCAAGATGGACTATTCGGAGGCGAGATCCGTCTTTTTATTTACACTCAATGCGCATTTGCACTGCGGAAGGTCTCTTCGCCTCGCCTGGTTTAGGAGCTGCCTCGGTGATCGGCAAACCTTCGATCAAGCGGCCACGCAATGCGATGACGACTTTATCACCCGACGCCATGCTACGTGACGGAATAACGACTATATACATGATGACGGCACGAATTGTCGGCGATCTCGGGCGTCATAGCGACTCCACGTCTCGGCGCTAGGATGATTTTCGCATCACTCGTGTTGTCGTCGACGGTCGCGTTTGAGGGGGGGGGGGGGGCATCAGTGGTTTTCGCCTTAACTAACCGACTGTAAAAACATTCAAGTCGCCCCGTTCGGAAAAACGTGCAGCGCCTCCCGCGCAGGACGTTTCGCGTTAAGTGGCACGTCAGGCTTATTAATGCCAGGCAAAAACGAAGGCCTTGTGTACGACGCGATGTTAGCTCTGGCTCGCTTCCGGCTTTTATACACGCGCGACCCACCCAAGCACCGGTTGTGTCGCGCGGGGTTTGTTGACGACGGGAGTTTCCGAATATTCGGCCGCGTCGCGGCAGCCGGGCGCCTTCGATCGGCGCGCAGCGCCTGCCGCGACTGTGACGCCGCGGAAAAAACGCGGGCCGCTGCGGCACCGCGAGTGATTCACAGCCCCCGCGCACTCGCTGCACACATTCTCGCCGGACGGGCCCGAAAACTCTATATAGTCATCGGCTCTGCTGGCGTCGCTGCCGTCGCCTGGGATACTAGCCACGGTGGCGCGCGCGGACACAACGCGACTCTGGTGGCGCCCTGTAGTAGGCGCACTTCTTGTCTTGTGTCTCCCGACGGAAAGCGCGGGAATCTCCACGCCGCATCGAGAAGGCGTGCGCGCGTTCGCCGGCTGTCGGCGAAAACAAGAAGGCGTCGTCCGGCGGTGCGTTTGCGTATTGTTCGTTTCGCTCGTCGCTCGGCACGTTGCTGTTGTTGTCTGTACCGGGAACTTCGACGGCCCACAAAGCGCGCTCGTTGTTTTTGGTACGCCGCTGCCCAAACGCTTCAGCTACTTCTTTGTGCATAGAGGTAAGGCGTGTTGGTAGTAGGAGCTCTACTGTACTTCTTTTTCTATTTTTTTTACTCTCAGCTGCCTCTTTATCTGTTGGTCTTGCTTTGCACAGAACGTTAGGGCTAATCGTCTATTTAGACGTGTAGGAAAGGGAAGGGAAGTAGAAACAGGGTCAGCTCTGGCGCTACGTTTCATGAGGGCATGATGCCCGGAGTGTTGCGACCAATTCTTATTTTATTCGGCGCAAGTAGTTTCCTATAGCAAACGTCTGTTTGAGATTAGTCGCCCTTGATTAGTAATCGGCGCACAATGCAGTTTCTGGCTCGCGCACATGGAGACAATGGCACGCGCAATTTAATCTCGTGTATGGAGGGGCATAATCGCGATCCGTGTAACGTGTGTAGCATGTGTCTTAGTGCTAACAAACTGCTATATGTGACCGCGATGCAGGAGTGTTTATGTTATTGCTTTACGATACGGCAAATGCTCAATTGTTATTTTCTTTCACTGTGAAAGGTTGAGCATATGATTACGGGTGACCAAGGTAGCCATAGATATCGCGCTGCACCATCTATCTTTGAGGCAACCGGCAGTAAGTTAGCTTGCGGGAGAGAAAGAATTTTATTGATGGCATAGCAAGGTCGGTAAACTTAATTTGCCGGTGGTTCGAAGAGTGGTGGCCAAAAGCTTGCCACGACCGTTTCGGCCCAGTTAACCACTTCTGCCTGAAGACTACCCTCTTAGCTTGCAAACGTTTGTCTTTTGTTTTGCATTCATTATAGGTGACCGGAGCGTCTGCGTGAGTGGTGCTTTAAAGAGACAGAAGGGGAAAAAAAGAGGGAGAAGCGATTTTTTCTGAAAGCGTCCACCTGCGCTCGACGTTGTCATTGCCGGGCTATACTCTCAACCGGCGAAGAGCGCACGGTGTAGCCGACGCCTCGGGCGGGTGCCTTCAACGGGTGTTTCTGGGCAGCGATGACCCGTCTCTATGGCAGCCATCACCATCCGCATTGGGACCACGCGACGACGCTTCAGCGGCAGCATGTATTGGTGCGTTCACTTTCTCCACGTATAAGAGAGTTTTAGTACTGCGGAATGGTGCTACGTACGCATCACGCACTCGCCTTGCGGTACGTGGCGTCGTTTGCCACTAATCGGCTTTTAGTACGCCGTAGTACCAGCGTACGTAACGAGCGTGAAGCGTGATGCATCATCTGGTAGATCAAAATAGAAGTACGTGTTGTTGACAGCCAATGTGAGCCAATCCAAGTGTTATAGCCAGATTGTGGCCATATATTAAGCAACAGAGCCGGTCGGTGCTTGCCTTCGATGCCGCCATTTTGCAAAACGAAGTCTCGCGCTGTCGCGAACTTGTTCGAGAACGGCGCGATCACTTCATACGTACGCACGCACGCATCTCATGCGTGCGTACGTAGCGGCTGCGTACGTAATGCGATACGTGCGCGTTGTGGTTTGCGCATGCGCACTACGCAGAACGTAGCGCCCTTACGCACGCAACGCCGCCACGTACGCAGTACTAAAACTCTCTATTGTCTCATATATGTACCGCACGTGTGAACGGGGCAGTATATATACTGACGTTATCGGGTATACACTGTCGCGCTGTCGCAGAAAGCCGAGTGCAATGCACGCGGCTACTTCCATAGAGGGACACTAAAGACAAGAATGATTCTTGTATTCGTAAATTACTTTCACGATTCCAATATCACGACGCCTGCGTGCGAAAAGACGCTGTGTGTAAGCGAGGAAAACGCGCGTAAAACATGAATGCGGGCGGTGGCGCCATTGTGGAACTTTCCGCTCCAAGCGTCGTGAAGTCATATATCTTGATGGCCTCTACTATAGGTCTTATTTAGCTTATAACGAGCAAAAGTGAAAGTACATTGATTGATTGATATGTGCGGTTTAACGGCCCAAAAACCCACCATATGATTATTAGAGACGCCGTAGTAGAGGACTCCGGAAATTTCGACCACCTGGCGTTCTTTAACGCGCACCCGAATCTGAACACACGGGCCTACAGCATTTCCGCCTCCATCGGAATTGCAGCCGCCGCAGCTGGGATTCGATCCCGCGACCTGCGGGTCAGCAGCCGAGTACCTTAGCCACTAGGCCACCGCGGCGGGGCTGAAAGTACATTGACTTCTCAGGGGAACACACCAAGTTTCAGAAAGTTTCGTGGAGCCAATGTCGCCAAAATCTAAAAAGTACCCTTTGACTTTCTGTGACTTCGGCGCGAATTTTGAAAAAAGAAAACTTCGACCTTGATTTTCTCTAATAATAACCCAATGGTGGTGAAATTAACGTTATTGGAGTTCTCAGTACATTTTATCAATCTAAACTGAACCCTTGTTTCGCTTAAGTATACATTTAAAGGAATACGGATGCGATCATAAAGGATCGCAAAAGCGACATTTTTCGTTTCTCTGGTATGCGCTCTTTACGCACCTGGTAAACTATTTTTACTTTCTGTTGAAGTTTCTGTCGCCTTGCATCTGCACGACAGCACCACCGCAATGATAATTATCTTACCAACACAATTCACTGTGAACTAGCTCTGCGTCCTGCATGCAGTATATATCGCAGAAATCCCTATAAGGGTCGCTGAACTACAATTCACTTATCGTTGTTCAAGTGCGTGATTGTCAGCAGATGACGAAGCTGCTGCTACTACGTCCCAAGTAGCTGTTTCTTCGTGACGTCATACAACAC